>NC_143014.1:185495423-185645423 GCF_055824585.1 Amblyomma mixtum | reverse complement strand
GGCCTTTCAGTTGAATTTTTCTGTAAATATATCTAATGTGTTTGGTTTTTCCTCGCAACAAGAAAAAAAACTATTAGCTTTTAAACTATTAGCTTTTATATAGACGTGACTGCCGAAGCTACCAGCTCATCATGCCTGATCTTCCAAAAGACAAGGTAACAAAATACATTACATTTTGCAAACGCGCTAACCCACGTAAATTTGGTGTCATTTCTGTGAAAACAAGAGGTATTACTCAATTGAACCATACTCAAGTCAGGAAATAATACTGCTGAGCAACAATAATAGTGCACCTCAAACGCCGCTCTCGAAGTCTTTCTTTATTCCCTTTTCTGAAACCAAAATCCCAGATATGTAGTCTCGAAAACCAAAGTGTCTGTACACATCAACACTTTTCCCATTTTTCGATTTTACAGTTTTGAACGCAAAAATTAAGAGAGAAAGAGATAGGGAACCTTATGACAGGAAAGGCGGAGAGGTTTGCCTGAAGCGAATTGCTATAGCCTGCTACTGTAGGTGGAAAGCTGGGAACGGAAGCGAGAAGGGTCACGTTGGGCGGCGATGAAGACAGCTAAAGGTCGGCGCAGGTGGCGTGTCTGTAACCGGGGCTGGATGTTCGTGGGCCATTTCGCAAGTCAGTAGACAAGTCATTTGGTGCGTCGTAAGCCCAGTAAGGACTGGATGGCTCGGAAAGTATATTTAGAGTCCACGCTACGGCCTAATGTGACGACCCAATTCAGCAGTCGGTTGCCTGTGCAGGACAGAGCAGTAGCAAGCGTACCCTGCTTCACGTTCGTATTTGTAGCGAACGCAAACGACATAGTAGTCCGCCGTTTCGGGTAGCTGGCGCAAATCGCAGTCCGGAGACTCAGCACATCGAAGGAGGCCACTTGCCATCAGAAATGTGCCACGCCCAGTCGTGGTCTGTGCTTAAGACTGCTATGGTGCCCCTGCAAAATACAAGCGGTCGTCCAAACGACATGTTGGGATCAAGCCTGGAGAAACGCGGCTATGCCAGTAGTAGGGTTCTGCCCCCCGTCTCACCACGGCGCAGCGTATAACTTCGCAAAGCAGTGAGTTAACATCTGGTCTCGAGAATGGAATGAATACCTACCTGTACAGGGTCATTCGGGCCAATTAGTCTTTTGCGTCGGCAATATCATTTCCACTCAAGGACGCGACCCATTTTTTTTTTCTGATTTCGTACGGTCAGCAGAACGAAGCCCTTCCGCGAAAAGAAAAAAAAATGCTTTAGCAATGTGCACGATGCATGTTTACATCCGACCATGAAATGACAACCCTCCCAAAGAATCCATAGTGCCGGATAGCTCTACGCTTATACGTCTGAAAACGCAGGCTCTACTTTCCAGTGCACGCTTCATGGTCATACAAACGGAAAGCTTTTTATAAACCACGTCCGGTGTTAATTTGGTTTCCCACGATGCCTTATTGCCTTCTTTTCCGGCCTTCGCATTAAATAAACATCGTGAGAGCTAGATGCCCTCTAACCTGTATCAGAAGTCGAACGCTTGTAGCAGCTCATATTGCTTCTTAACCTTCTGCGTGAAGCCCGCTGTGGTCGTCCAAATCCTTTGTGGAGGACAGAAATCCGCGCGGACTCTTTTTTTTTTTTTGCCGCCTCGAGAGCAGAATTTGAAGTGCATCAAGCGTTGCAATTGGCTTTATTAGCAAATCAACAAATTTTTATTAATTTCTGAAACTGCGAGTTCTTTAAGGCTGCTACAGGGAAGAACGTACAAAGCCCTAAACAGAATTGAGGGAATTCTCGGGAATTAATCAAGAGGTGGGAAAGAATTGCAACCGCTTACGATTCATTCACCACCTTGAAGTTACCAGACGCAAAATATACAAAATTCAGTTCCCATACACATCGCGACCCCAGTGAGTGAAGTTTTCTGCGAATCACTCGATGGCCACATGAATTTGACGAAGGAATTATTCGCGACTAAGCTCTTAATCTTTTCGTCTGCGCTTTTCTGTGCTGCCTTGCAACTATTCAACACCAAACAGCCTCCACATTCGGTCCACGTCGAAAACGGCGAGAACATGACGTAAACAACCATTTATGCACATTCACGCCCGCAAACAAAGGCTAACTGCTATTTTTCCTAGACTGCCTTCGGCTGGCAGAGATGGCCCTTTCTTTAGGACGCAGCGCCTTCGTTTCCTTTGTTTGCTCCAAAAAAGGAAAAGTGAAGGTCATGATAAGTACAAACAAGTTTCTGTCATATCAAGGACCTCATGCATTCGCGCATGTACGCTCCTTCATGCACGCCTAATCGAGAAGCCAGGGGTACCGTGGCATTCGGAGTTCCGATTTCAGGTTAAACTTTCCGACCCTTCATTTTTTCTCCTTAACATAAGTAATGACTACACACAGGCTAGTGGTCATATGTTTGAATCTCCCGAAAAGTGCGTGAGAAAAGTGATGAAAGGAATGACCAAATTTACGGGCGACCGGTAAGGCAACGTAAAAAGTATTCACTCAGAAGATCCGAGTCCGTTGCTCTGGCTTCATTGTATTAGGAACGATCGACTTCTCCCTGTTTTACCAAGAATGATTGGACGAAATTTGCCCGAGACGTTGTCAGCGCAGATGGCAGCAGAGGCTGACCTGCAATTTGCTTGTCTTTAGTCCAGTGCGACCACTCTGACAATGTTGCGCACATTCTCCCGTGTTTCTGCGAATTGGACTAACCAGATCTATTTCTAACGTTTCCAAATAATCTTAGTATCATTATTTTAATTCGCTTTCATCGATAGCGTCACTGAGCATTAAGACTGCGTTATAAGCTGGTTAATCGCGCAGTTCTGCATGCGAAAAAATTAGGTGCGGTTCAACTACTCTTTAACCTGGTTAGAGAGCGAAAGAGAGCGATGGCGTATCGGGCAACTATAAGGGGCTTCGCGGCTGTAACGTTGAGTGCGTTCCGGACACTCGATAGGCAACGCGCTCACCCTACCACCCTGGCAGATGGCAGTTAATGGTTGATCGCGAGAGTTTGCTCACCCAATGAACGCTGCGGCCTATTCCTGCAGTGCCGTGTGTCTGCCACAACGTTGTCAGCGCTAACGCATGCAGCCCACATCTCTCTCTCACCACCCCACGTACCTATAAGCGCGATTCAGACGTCCACTGACCCAGGGAGCCAGTTATGCGCACTTCTTTTCCTTAAAATCATCGGAGTCTAAAACATTGTCAACGCCAACGCCAATGAACACAATGAACGCCGACAGCCTATAGCTTCAGTGCCGCGTTTCTGCCACAACTTTGTCAATGCCAACGCATGCAGCGCCCATCTGTCACTACTACCACGTAGCTTAAAGCTCGACTGAGGTGTCCACTGTCCCAGGGGGCCAGTTATGCACCTTTCCTTTCATTTGCTTTATCTGTTGGCAAAGTGGCATGGGCTTTGGTTATGAAATTCATTTGAAGGTCAAACTTGCGCCATGGTGGAACTCGCTTTGCTAGCGTAGTGAAGCTTTCGCTTCAAAAATACCCTTCGTGCATGTCATAATCCTGACTTCGTGCGCGATGCGCAACGGCTGTACGGCCACGTCAACGTGCACTAGGGTAGACCGATTCACGTGTACTGGTCCATCCAGTACTCGTGTCTCTCATTGTCCAGGTTGTCCGCAGTACTCGTAAAAAGTACACGGCGGAAGCTGAAGTGCATGTCATTACTGAAGGCCACAGGTGAAAGCCATTTAGCTGCTTTTGCACAAAACATTGCACACTGACCTGATATACGTTCGCATTGATGTGTCGATGTAAATGGCTCATTCTGTGGCTGTATTTACTCTCTAGAAATAATCTGTAGCCTTATTTTTATACCGCCGCACCCTGTAATATAATTCCGATAACTCGCTCCGGCCAGCCCCCGCATACATCTATCTTCCCTTAGTATCTACTTTGTCGCTCGACTAAACTACAGGTTTTCTCCACTCATAAAACATTGTGACCAAGTTAGCTTCTTCCTTTCATTTTACTACGCCGCTATCAATTCGCGTTTAAAGTTGCATCTAGGACTTCTTCAATTTGCGTTACAATGGTAGGAAATTCGCGAATGAAAAGGTATAGACGCGGTCGGCGCAGGATAAGATCAGGCTGGGAGCATTAGAAGAGGAATACAAAAACAAAGCTCCTGCAAATGTCCCGGTACCTAAATAGGTACAGGTTTAGACATAAATATGCTTGACATAAATGAGCCCCCTAGACGACGATAAGTGAAGTCACTTTTAGCCCTTAGTTGTTGCCGCTTCACCTCCTAATTATACACCACAAGGGTATTACAAAGCTCGGAAAACTGCAGTTCGCGCATAATCTTCAAAACACAACGAATGCTTCCGAGCGAAATAAAAATGAGCACTCATGTTAAGCGCAGCTTCATGGAATCAGCGAATGCGCGACGCTCCTAATTCAAGATTAGGCTAACGTGGAATATACGATAAACGCTAAGCTTCACGCTGAGGTGACGTTCGGCCTAAGCTTGTGTTTTTTCCCGTCTTTCTTTTTTTCTCCTATGGCGGCAGTCAGTGGAGAAATTTCCAGCTAAAGATAATTGCAAAGGAAGCGACTTGAGCGTGCTCATTGTTTCAAGCTCTGCCATAATTCGTGCCACTGGAGGAAACGAAACGCGATGCGGAAATCTCGTGTTCCATCTGACGATGCCGTCCTTCGCGCGCTAGAAGAATGGCGCACGCAAATCGGAGAAGCCAATTCCGGGCTCAGCTTGGACGCCTGTCTCGACGAGGCGCCGCGAGTGGCACGAGAGGAATCGCAGCTCGTTACGCCGTGAAGGGGCATCATTTTTCACGGACCTCGTTCGTGCAGTCGTGAGAGCGAACTAAGCTGCCCTCCAAGGGCGCCTACGAGAGTGCCGCCACCACGAAAGCGTCATGACTTTTTATGTCTTTCTCGCTCTCCCCTCGAGGGTGAAGCAGCCAGGATGAGTTTAGACAACTCAAGGACACAAGCGACGCCAATTTCAAGCGCTGAATGCTTTGAATTATCTTGCAGCAAGCGCTAAAATCTCCGTTTTAAACAACGTGAAGGCGACTCTAAGCTTTCGGAACGAAGTGAAATCACTGTCACCGCAAGTCAAGATGTTTGCGGACGTGGGCGGATTTGAGGGAGCTCATACAGGTCTGAACAATATTATGGAAATATCTGCACCTTGTTACGACTTCAGAACAAGCTGGAACGCAGTCCGCCTCGTCACGATCCGCTGCTGTTCCCCCGTTTTCAACTTTTCGTTCTTTCTTTTTTGATACAGTGATACAGTTTGTGTTACCCGTGCATGCTTTCACAACAAGTGTTCATGAGCATTGTACGCACGTAACATGCGTTACAGGCTTGTAATTTTCACAGCTGGCTCATCTATACAGATTATTTCCATTTGCGCCCTTACAGCTCCAATAGTATACAACTGTGGCGGTCCAATGATGGACTTGAGCAGAATATTCGCTTTTCTAGTATCAAGTATTGTTAAAATACACGCTCACTTAATAATTAAATATTGGAACCAGTCAAGCTGCCTATGTAGAGATGGGCAAAACGGCTCACTTCAATGAGCGGCTCCGAACGGCTAAGCGCTTGAAATGAACCGGCTCATTTGAACGGCTCACCGGCTCACTTCAATCTATAAAGGTGACTGGGTCGCTCAGGAGCGAGCCGGATCTTTTGAGCCGCTCCTTTAAAGAAAGAGTGAGCCGTGGTTCTTTTGGAAACAGGAAGCCGGCTCTGTCCCTCTCGTTCAGTGAGCCATGCCCGTGGACGTCGAGAACCATTCCGTCTGAGCCGGGTCTTCTGGTGGGTGCGACTTCCGAGCCATTTATTAGTGGTGCGAGAAAGAAATTGCTTTCCCACCCTTCCTCGTAAGAATCACAACCACCCCCTCGCCTTTGGCTGTCTTTTGAACCGCTCTTTTCAAAGGGACACTGAGGACAACGCTATCAATATTTTTTTGTTAATATGTGGTGGTGGTGGTTGCAACTTTATTGCCACAAAATGGAAGGGATTAGTTCAGGCTGGGGCGAGTCCAGGGTGGGCTCCAGTCGGGGGCGACCTCTTGAGCTCGCGTGATGAGGGCCAGTTGCGTTGTTTTTCTTGAACTGGCCAAGACCTTGTCCCATTCCTCCGCTGAGGGAGCTGGCAAAAGTGTCGTCGGAGGGGGTTTGCTAGCGGATTTCCATAAAATATGGTCTTGGGTGGCGTTCGTCCCGTCACCGCAGTGCGGGCATGCAAGGTCATATTCACCGTTTGTGATTAAACATAATTGGTCGGGGCTAAGAACTGATTTGTTTGTAGGCGTCTGAGTGTCGTGGCTTGCGCCCTGTCCAGGTCGGGCTGCGGGGCTGGATACGTGCATGTCTGCTCGCGATAAAGGTTTGTAATATCCGCGTACGAGCGAGGCGCCTCGACGGGTGCGTCCTATCCCGAGAGGTCTTCCGTCCCCCGATGGGTTAAATCTCGGGTTAGACGGTCGACTCCCTCGTTTCCGGAGTTACCCGCGTGAGCCGGAACCCTTACGAGATTGATATTGTGATCGAGAGTTCGGTTGCGCAGAATTCGCATTGCGAGCGCGCTTACCGAGTTTTTTGCGAAATTTTGAATGGCGCTCTTAGAGTCGCTTAGAATAGCTTTGGGGCAGGGATCCGCGATGGCCAGTGCGATAGCTACTTCCTCTGCCTCGCGCATGAGCTAGCGTGAAAGATTGTGGCGTTAACGAGGAATGATTTTGGAGAGGCCATACATGCCACGTATGTTCCACCTTTGATGTGTTGAGCTGGGTCCACGTACACTGCTCGTGGTTCGTTCTCGTACTGTTTTCAAGGACCTGCGTCCTTGCTTTCCTGCAGGCATCGTGTCGGCCTGGCAGCATGTTCTTGGCGACTGGTTTAACAACTAGTCTACTTGTAATGTCGACTGATAAATGTGATGTTGCACATACCTCCTCAGAGGGATGGACGTGGAGTTTGTCGAGAATTACGCGTCCCGCAGCAGTGCGCGACAAGCGGGTCACTTGTCGCGCACTGCTGCGGAACATGAAACCCGATTGTTCGGCATTTTGTGGGTTTGCTGCCGCTTGTCCGGCAGCCAAAGGTGCATTTAATTGCTAAGAGATTTGAATTCAAAGTTGAAAAACTTTTTTCACCCACTACTATTCAAACACTGGACTCTCTGGTCACGAAATACGACAGCACTGATGTAAAGCGACGGAAAAGGAAACGGAGACTCCGTGACTGCTGGTGGAGAGCGCTGCGGTCCCACCAAGCAGCAGCCTAAATGAAAACTACTGCGGCCGGGCGTTGAAGGCCTCTATCAACCGTCGTCGCTTCGTTTACCTTTGCACCAACGTTACGATGGATCCCGTTTCCGATTCCGACAAGGAAGTTCTCCCAAAGAACTGCGGCCTGCATTCAGCAACCTCACCCACACACAGCGTGCGACGCTTTTGCGGGCTGAGGCGGTGGATTTGGCAGGGAAATCCTTGCGCCGATGAGTCGGTAGCGTCGCTCTCACCACCGAGCTACCTACACTTCTGATGTGTAGCGACTGGTACGTGCGGGCATTTTTAAATTCTGTAATAATAGTCCTAATAGGGCTGGTTATGCAGGCCAGCGTCTTGGTACGTTGACGAAGCGAACACGCCGAGCGGTGCGTTCGCTAACGTGGAGGCGCGTTCAACATTGGCTATGCACAGCTATTTTTCATTGTCGCAGTTGCGTGCTGTTGCACGAACTTCATCCGAGGAGCACTCCGCCTGTGTAAATCGAGGCGCTTAACGAAACCATGCGGGCACGCAGAACGCATGGCCATGGAGCACCTCAAAATATATCGAAACTCAGCTGGCCACCTGTTTCGCCGCCAACTGCAGGTTTTCTTTGACTTCCAACATTCAGGTTGTCTTTTTTCTATATTCGTCATGATTTAAAAGTGCACTAGTGCTTTCAAAACAAAACTTATAAGCTTCAATATCGATCAGACACGTAACCTTCATAAACGTTTTTCAGCCTTAGAGATCTGTGGCAACTGTTCTAGGTCCGTTCTATTCGCCTGCATGAACTGGTTCTCGCGGTGCTGCACTTCGCCATTCGTTTCAGCGCTACAAGATGGTGCTGTCTGCACGATGTCATTCGTTTCAAAAAATGTGCGGACGTTGTGCAGGTCTAGTTTAGGAAAGTTCAGCAAAACTGTAGGTCCGTTCGATTCGCTTGCACTCTGTGCACCAGTTCTGCAAAGTTCCAGCGCTAGTTTCTGCAATTCAAGTGCAGCTTGGCACTGGCTGCTTCCCGAACGAATGGTTGAGTGCAGGCGTGGTCGTCTGCTAGCCTTGGCGTCGCCACCAGATTTCAGCCAGCAGCCTAGCCCCCATATCAACAGCGGCCGACATCCCGAATTGCGTGAAGAATTTTCAAACCCCTTATCGCAGCGAATAATTATTCGCTGAGATAAGGTGCGGTTTAAATGTTACCATGAATCATCCTCAATGCAACCTCGCGGCAGCTCAGCGAAATACACGTGAGTTCTTTTATTGAACACGACTGTGGGGTCGCGCGCCGACTTGCATGTTAAGCGGTGAATGTTGCAACAACGTGCATCATGCTGCATGCACATGGTTGAGAGATGCAAGGCGCCACGTGGGCCGCCGTTTCCACGTCCGTCGTCGCCTTCTCGGGTGGCCAGTCACGTTCCATGAGAGTCGGGCCTTGTGGGACACTGTTCTCATCGACGAGTGGAATAATTAGTACCTCCGGCGTTTATTGCAAAGCGCAAGCCAGCGTCGCGCAAGCCATCGTTGCGCAAGCCATCGTTGTGCAAGCCATCGTATGCTTCCATGGCTGCAGCTTCACCATTTGGGCACCGACCACGAGGAGGTTGACAGCTTTCCTGAACTTTCCTTAACTAGACCTGCACAACGTCTGAACTTTTATGCGAAGCATACTACTTTAGCTACCACTTCAGCCCTTCAACCGTGGTTATGCGCCTCCAAATCACGTGATACATGACGTCACACCACGTGACACGATGACGTCACGACAGTAGAGAAACGGGGGCCCACTTCGCGCCGTCGCTGTGGTTGTGCGCCTCCAAATCACGTGATAAATGACGTCACACCACGTGACACGATGACGTCACGACAGTGGAGAAACGGGGGCCCAGCTCGCGCCGTCGCTGTGGTTGTTCGCCTCCAAATCACGTGATACATGACGTCACACCACGTGACACGATGACGTTGTAGCGCCCGGCGACGCTATAAAGCGCCGGCGCTGAGATCGGCGTTCCCGCGACGAAAGAAAATAAAGAACGACAGCGCGTGCTCGGAGCGCACGCCCGGCACGCGCAGTTCGGAACTAGAAGCCTGCCACGCTGGTCGTCTCTGTCTGGTGCTCCGCTGCGACCCCGCAATACGAGAGGAGAGGGTGGAACAAAAGAAAAATATAAACTGGGAACGAAAGGCCGGTGAGGTCAGGTCGGTAGTCCGGGAAGGCAGTCAGGCTGGAGAACAAAGCTCAGGCGGTCGAGCCTGGCTGCTTCGCAACGGGCGAGGGAGGCAGAAAGCGGAAGGCGAGGACAGGGGCAGCAGACATGAAAAGTCACCCAGTAAGCGTCGACGAGATGGTCGTAAAGCAGTCTTCAGAGAAACTAGTAGCGGTGGCAGTGGGCTCGAGGATGGTCTGAACATCAACCAACGTACAGATGTCCGAGCGTGTGAAGTGCGTCGCCCCAGCCGGCGGGGTAGTAGGTGCCGCCTGATACAGCAGCAGTGGTAGAAGCGGAGGCGATGGCGCAGTCGCTCGTGGCGGCGAAGCAACGGCATGGCAGGCGAAGGCGGAGCGAGCAACGGGCGGCTGCCATCTGATTGGAAAGCCGGGACTGCTTGGGTAGTGGCAGCGGTGGATGCAGGAGTAGGTCGCAAATCCGGCACGTGAGCGTCGGAAGAAACGGGGTGCGCTGGTGCTGCTACGACCGGCGGTGCTGGAGGGGGCCCGCTGAGGCGCGTCCATGTCGCATGCATGCCACCTTCGGTGACTGTCTCGTTTGGCGCAGAGGCAGAGTAACTTGCGAAGCCGCCAGATGACCAGGGAGCCGTGGGAAGCAGTGCGGGTTGCGCATTAGCAGTGGCAGGGTCCTGGTGTGGCGTGCATGCGTGCCCCGCGACAGGAAGTACAGATGGGCTCACCGGAGAGAGGCATGAGGGGAGAGGCGAACATGTGACGAGGAGCCTGCCACGCTGGTCGTCTCTGTCTGGTGCTCCGCTGCGACCCCGCAATATCCTCAACAACGTCACGGCAGTTGAGAAACGGGGGCCCACCTCACGCCGTCGCTGTGGTTGTGCGCCTCCAAATCACGTGACACGATAATGCCACACCACGTGACACGATGATGTCACGGCAGTTGAGAAACGGGGGCCCACCTCGCGCCGTCGCTGTGGTGTACGCCTCGAAATTACGCGACACGATGATGCTTCGCATTCTCCAGGCTTAACCAAGTTAAGCCTCAGCCCTTTTTTTTAAAACGAATGGCATCGTGCAGACTGCGTCATCTTGTAGCGCTGAAACGAATGGCGAAGTGCAGCACCAGGAAAATCAGTTCACGTAGTGCAGGCGAATCGAACGGACCTTGTGCCTCAGTGGTCGGTGCCGAATTGGTGCAGCTGCAGCCGCCATGGAAGCAGACGACGGCTTGCGCGCCGATGGCTTGCGCTTTGCGATTAACGGCGTAGATAGTGAAATAATTCCACTCGTCGATGAGAACGGTGCCCCACATCGGCCCGACTCTGATGGAAAGTGATTGGCCACTCGAGAAGGCGGCGACGGCCCTCGCTTGCATCTCTCGGACACCGTGCTCTCGACAGACCCGTCAACGGCATCTTTCCTTTGGATTAATAAAGTTCTAACAGTACTTGCACCTGGTTATGTTAATTAAAAAGTACACATGTGCATGCAGCATTATGCACGTTGTTGCAACAACCGCTTAACATGAATTTCGGTGCACGCACACCTCAGTCATGTTCAGTAAAAGAACACACGTGCGTTTCGCTAGTTTCGCTTAGCTGCCTCGAGGTTGCATCGAGGCTGATGCATGGCAACACCCCGCTTCGATGCGCTGTTTGAAAATTCTTCTCACGTTTCGGGATGTTGGCAACCGTTGATATCGCCACGCTGCTGGCTGCAATTTGGCGGCCAAGGCTAGCTATTTCTTCATCACGTTGGTACTTGCGAGATTGACCTGTGGCGACGATACGTGGAATTTTAGTTCTTTCTCTTTTATACCTTACAAGAGCTTTGTTCTCAGAAAGAGTGGTGTTTTTATGTTTAGGAGCTGGTGTTCAATTGATAAAAGCCAACTTCAGTTTCTCCTCAGAGTCCCTATAAAAAGAGAAGCTCAAAAGACAGCCGAAGGTATCCGAAGGCGAGGGGATGGTTGCAACTCTTGCGAGGAAGGGCAGGAGTGCAGTTGCCTTCTCGCATCGCTAATAGATAACGCGGAAGTCGCACCGAGCAGAAAACCCGGCTCTGACGGAACGGTTCGGCTCTTTCTTGCTCTTCGGCTCCCGGCTCTCCAAAGATCCCGGCTCTCCAACCGGTTCTCCAGAAGAACCGTTGCTCACTTTTACTGCGCCACAGCTCACTCGCTCTTTAAAAAACAGCGGCTCAAAGGATCCGGCTAGCTCCTGAGCGACCCATCTCTAATGAGTAGCTTTTTTCCCCTTCTTCCCGAACAACCATGTACCCTCTTGTATGTGGAAATAAATAAATCAAATCAAGTCACATACAGATAGCTGGACGGTAGAGCGAGCGGTCGAATGAATGGAATGGAAGTTAGCGGCAATAAAGGATTAACTATGCACGATCGACCCTATACTGAACTAGACGCTGGTTGCCTTTATGGCTTATCGTAGCAACACCAGCACAGAAACTCTGGGAGGGGATTGAATTAACGGACGAGTTGATCGACTGCCGTTCTGCCTTGACCGGCTACTGTGCACTCACAGACTATCAGAAGCCGTGCTGTGTGGGGGGAGGTGACGACGAATAGACTGCGCTATGCATCGGTAATTTCTAGCATTACACAACCAGAGCTCACAGGATGCACAACCTGAACTCATGGATCAATAATCTGCTTCGCAGGATCGTAACAAAACAGTAATAATAAAGCGGAGAGAGGCCTGATTTCTAACCTTGCCCTAAACGTCGTCAAAGTAATCACTCTGGGCCCTCAACAAGCCGGCGCCTACTCAATAGGCTCTCTTAATCAGCGTATCAAGCCAGTCATCACAAGTGCGTTTGGTCTTCACCGGTCACGCTTCAATTCCTGCTTCCCTCCTTCGCTATACGGCCAGAGAGAGAGAGTGATGTGTAGCTCACGCTACCAGCTGCTGTAAAGCGAACAAAACATCGACGGTGCTGCCCGCGGCGAGACCCATGTTAGCGAGGCCCGGGACTGCGCGAACCGTTTACGGCTGGCCTGTTCTTTGCCGCCCGACAAGGTTCCTGGTGTTGCGACGTTATGATAGGGTGCACGGAGCTGTTGGGTCTCCAAGGGCACGCAGCATATTTTCGTGGTTGTAATTTTCACATCGAAGACCGCTGCGGCAGCGTGCAGCATTCTGTGTCGCGCAGCAGTTCCTCAGGGTCAGAGCAGACGCCAGCGGGTCTACAAAAAAAGAGGAAAAACATTGAGGCCTTCAAGTGCAAGACGAGTCCGCACGATCACGGAATAATCAATGCTCCAATGATGCAAACAAGTTGCTCAACGCGACGCTACTTAGCATAAAATCAGCGCAGACGTGTGTCCGTCGGTAGGGGAATCCCCCGCAAGCGCTTTTCGTGGACGGGAGTTTGCCAAGTGGTTGATTATAGAATGCAGGAGTGCACAAGACGCTGCCGTTGTGAGGCTAAGCTTCGCGACCGGCCGGTGAACTAGTTCAATACTGCAGTCAACGTCAAAAAAAAAAAGAACGCTTTGTTTCTGGTGTATTGATAAAATATCAACAGCAACAACCACGTTTTAACGAAAAAGAAACCTATACGGCTTATGGAATTCGAGAAACAAACTGTGTTTGTTTTTTTTTTTTACTTAAGAGAAAACTGCGAAGAATAGCGAAAAGTCCGCAGCGTGTTCCAATGTGAGTTCCAAAAGCCCCAGTCCTTTCCTGTTTTTGGACCGGTGATCTGTTCCTTACATTCCTGTCTCTTCTTTAAATGGTCACAGAATAAAACGATGAGTGTGTGCGTGAGTGACTAGATGATGGAGCAAAACTAGTGCAGTAAACTAGAAACTCTCCTGTTGACTTGTGAGTGTCTGTGCATGCGTTCGTGCGTGCGTGCGTGCGTGCGTGCGTGCGTGCGTGCGTGCGTGTGCGCGCTTATACCAAGCGATATGCTCACAATCACCACCTGCGTCGGTGCCTGAGTAAAAAGCGTGTAGCAGCGCCCTCTCTGGACGACTGGAGCGGCCGAAAAATACTAAGTGGGACACGAGAACACTCGAGCGCCAAGATGGCACTCAGACGATGACGAGGCATTAAAAAGGAAACCTGTTCTTTAATCTGCAACCGTTTGGTTCGGGTCCTTCCTCCCGGCGGCGCTCTACAAGCTCTTTGAATTCAGTATTTTCGTTTACAGATCGCTGTCTGTCAATAGTTTTCTCAGCTTCCTCAGTGCAACATATTGAAGGTGTTCGCCAGTTGATATAGTTTTCTCAAGCGTTTTATGCAACCAGGAATTCATTCAAATGTGAGCAGCTCAACGTCACGGAGCATCAGTGTGAATGACAGGCTCTCATTGTTGCCGCAGTGGTCATGTCCAACGCCATGCTGTCCAGCAATGCCCTGGAAGGTACATACGTGGCTATGGGTGGCTACGACCAGTGCCTTCGCGCACGCGCTTACCTGGCCGACGGCGAGCTGGACTTCAAAGGCAAATACTGCTCGCTGTTCTACAAGCTGCCGAAAGCCTACTTCGAGAGCTTCATCAAGCGCTTCCACGACATTGGGGAGCTTACGGTGAGCCCTATGTGCATTGAAATGCTTGAACTACTTACAAGGGGAGCTTACGGTGAGCACTATGTAAATTGAAATGTTTGAACTACTTACGTACAACCTTTGTCAGGGCATTCAGGTCCAGTTTAAGAATTGTTTATTACATTTGCGTTAACTTTACATAGTTTTATACAAATAATACCCCAGCACCAGAGAAGAGTGTAGTTGACTAAATTAGATCACAACCTCAGTGCCCGAATTCACATCTGTTTTCAGACCACTGCCAAAGAAATTAAGGTCGTCGACAACGTATAGATCTGCTAGTGTAAGAATTGGCTTCTAAGTCCAACATTTACCTTGCTTTCCCTTAGCGTTGCATAATGCACTAGACTTGACTTAATGGTTCGTAATAGAAGATGGAGAAGGTCGGTCAGCGACCCAAAAGATGACATCGTGTCATGTGCAAAATCGACTGTCATATATGCTGGGCAGCCAATTTAGCGAAGCATCTCGGCCTATAAAACCACACAGGCCTCGTTAACTGGGTTCTTATATTGGGAAAGAAAATTGACCACGCTTGACGAAATCATTTTGAGGTTTCTTCTATTTAAAAACCGCTAGGCCGGCAACAAACCTGCACATAGTTTCTTGGAAAAAAAATGACCCCCCTCAAAATCATCGCAGTACGAATTTAGGCACCCATATAGACATAATATCGGTTTGTTCACAACTTTATCCTCAGCCATTTTCTCGCTTCTGAACGGTGCAAAATGCGCGAGCATCCAAAATATTTACGTCCTAACAATTTTGTTAATATTGCAAGTGAAGGCCCTGCAGCTTTCAAATCAAAGCTTTTCGTGAGGTTTCGTTGGCTACATGTCCGAAAGCGTCAATTTTGCCTAAATTAAGGGCCTACGTGGAAGAAGGCTATTACTTATTAGCGCCTGTGCATGAAGCTTCTATCATCGTCTCTGAGGCGATGCAGATATGTATGGTCCTTAAATACTACGAGCTTCTTTTAGTTATTTAGTCCATATGTCACCTTCTTTCAATCTCTCGCGCGTAGGCCGCGGTAGTTACCAGTTCTAAAACTTACGGAAAGGCATAATGCTGCAAGCAGTGATTTTAATTCCCTACTTTTGCTTTGCGTCATTGCATCAAAGATCAAAGGTTGTAGAACATTTGTGCAATGGTACAGCATGACGCCAGACGCGAAGAGCTCGCACGTACTGCTCGTTACTGTTTCGAGCGATGATCACGCTTACTACAGTTCAGTGATGAACTGGCCGACCTCATACAGCTACGATATTAAACCGCTAAAAAAATAACGAAGCGAATTATTCAGAACAAACTAATACTGGCACAATACAAGCGATGCCGACTCCGGGACAACGTTCATGCAGCTATTAACGCTTTCCCTAAAGTTCCACAATACAATAAAGTTGCTTATAAAAGGACAGATCGGGAACGCGTCCTTGAATTTAAGGGTCCAGATTAGTCGTCAAATGCTTAGGAATGTAGACGACGACACTTGAATGTGCCTGTGGATCAACTTCGTTCTTTCACACACATCGTTTGCTACGCATCTCCTTAAACCATATGCGGGCACCGAAGAGGTTGGAGCAGGCTTCGGTGCTCAGCCATACATTCATTGTTAAGTAGAAGTACATGGGCGCTGAGTTAAGTGTTCTGCTTTATAGCAGTGCGACAAGCTATAGCATGCAACGTCAGAACAGGTGCGAACGCTTTACATTGCAAAACGCACCCGTTTCTCCGCCGCCAGGTGGGCGTTGCAATGTCAGCTGTGCTCTGTGCTTTTCCTTACACGCACCGTCAGCGTTGCAGGTCATACTGAGCCTGACAGTACGCCCGTGCCTGCCCTCATGTTTGTGTATGTGGAGATTCATTCCCGCGTGTGCCGTGCTTTGCTCTTCGTGCAGTGAAGGCGAGGAGATGCAGCTTATTCGGATACTTAAGCCCCGGTCCCGCAGTCAAAAGTTACCGCGTTTTCCTTCGCATGAGCGGCACATGTTTCTTTGATTTCTTATCACCGATAGTGATACATCTTAAATGTGGGATTCGGGCGAAATCCTTTAGAAGGTCGATCCAAAATGTCTACGCGCCACATTTGTGACATTTCAAAAAAATTTCAATGGCTCGGGCTACGCTCGCCTCTCGAACGGAGCAGGCGCATACGCTATAGTACAACCCAAATGTTTGGTTTGGTTTATGGGGTTTAACGTCCCAAAGCGACTGAGGCTATGAGAGACGCCGTAGTGAAGGGCTCCGGAAATTTCGACCACCTGGGGTTCTTTAACGTGCACTGACATCGCACAGTACACGGGCCTCGAATTTCTCCTCCAAAGAAATTCAGCCGCCGCGACCGGGATCGAACCCGCGTCTTTCGGGCCAGCAGCCGAGCACCATAGCCACTGAGCCACCGCGGCGGCACCACAACCCAAATGTGCTTAGCTACAAGAAGCCCTGCGTCAGCCGCAGTTTACAAAAATGCCTTCCTTCAGCGTTACGTCTAAATACTAAACATCTCCATATTTAAGCATATATGCTTAAACAGCAGGTCCCAAGAACTAGTTACCCTGGCTAGTGGAGTAAAAACAGCGCTCACGATAGCTGGCGGTCTCGCTTCGTCTTTCGGGTTTTTACACAAGTAATCAACGACGCAATCACAGCCCCGCTGTGGGTGATCTCAGCAAGCAACACGTGTTGTTGTTCGCTCACAGCGCGCATGCGATATTCTGGGAATGGCAAGACAGGGCGAAATGGCCGCTGGCATTCTTTTGTTGCTGTCAGCAAAAGTGGGAGCGTTCACGCTGTTGGCGAAGCGCGACCACCGCTTGGCAAAGTAGGCCACTTACTACGCACCAAGGAAGTCGTCTCCTTTCTGGCCAGTAGAATCCCCTCAAAATTGCGTCTCGTACTTCACGGCATTTAATTCAACCAAGGTAATTCTGAACAATGTTTCTACTCCCGACTTAGTTCCTTTGAGGGGACGTTACAAATCAAGCTACAACGAGACCATAAGTTTTATATTCGGACGTTCTGAAATAACTAAGCGCGAGTCTGCTACATTTTCTACTCGAAGTTTATACAGCATAGCAACAGCACCGCCTTTTGGAGGCTGTACAGTTTTCAGTTACGCAGACTAGGCCCAGCAAATGGGTCCCTTTGTTCTAGTTCAAACGAAACTCATAAATTCACTCTGCTCTACCAGTAATGATGTAGAGATTGTCCTCGAGTCGCAGTGAGACAGTAGGTAGTGCTGTCTGCCGTAAATAACCTCGTTGCGTCACAGACACAGGTTCAGTGACAAGGAATACTATTTCACCGTCCCCATCGGTCATTCAGTTGCGGCACAATCTTACGACACACTGCGTACCTTGCACAGTGATCATGTAAATAAAAAAAACTTAATGCACTTAGCTCATTTAACATGACAGCCATACGTTTAGCACAAAAGCAGGCAGTTCAAAAATATTAGCTTGAAATTGGCTTCTTCGAAAATCATGACAGCAGCATGATTAGTCTAAGTACCATGACGAACGCGTAAAAAATCAGTATTCTTTTGCCACTGCTGTTTCTAGAAGTGCATTCACCACGGTGTACAGCAATTATGTGGGACTATGAGACATGGGATTGTAAGCACTTACGTGGGACTATGAGACTAAGCATTGCACACACACAGTGTGCTCACGTCAGCGGTTGCTGCGCTCAAACCAGCCGAGAGCTTCACACGCGATATCTGCCGCCTGTCATGTGTTGCTTTTGCTTTAGCCTTTTAACCACTCAGTCAAAATCACAGAAATAATAGAAATGACAGTTGTCGCAACCTCCTTAACGTGGATGTCGTCGCATTCTACCGCAACCTGACTGTCCTCCACCAAACTAAATAAAAAGGCCTTAAAAAAAGATTGTCAGCTCAGGAGCAAGCATGCTGTCGGAAGTTTCTAAGTAATCAAAAATGGACGCACGTAAAGCCGCGAAAAGTAGCTCTCGGTACTCCATTTGCCATATGCTCTAGTCCTCGGTTGACTAAGCAACACGCTCAAGGTGGCCGTGCTATCCGCGATCATGTATGTGCACGAAAGGTAGACAGGGTCACCCAAATAATTTTTTTTCGTGTCCCACACCTAAGGGAAATATAAACGCTCTCCAGCCAGCAAAGCAAGGTTATCGTCTCCTCGTCAGTGAGCTCTTAACACACTGCTTCCATCTGTTTCTCTCGTCTCCGTTCAAGGGCCGCAAGAATCCGCTGACAGCGACGTCATCCCATGAGTTCCAGAGCATCGACACTAGGGGCGCTGTGTGTACGCCCTCGTCGTGCACGGCGGAAGACATGACCTTCATGATCGGCTCAAGTAAGGCGCTCACCGCGGCGAGTTCTCCGGTGCATGCCGCTTCCGTGCGCAGTGTTCTGCGACGCCCCTACAGCTAAGTTAATTACACGGTGAAGAATTGCCCTTAAAAAGTTCAGGCAGAGTACGAAACGTATTTTCAAAATGTCTACAGTTGGGTAAAGTATCTCGATTCAGCACACAGTAACGTCATGATTGTCCCTAGCGGGTAACTGCTTGGCAGAAACAACAAAAACGAATCGATAATTCTAATTACAGGTACCTGCTTAAGAAGTGAGAATTTATGACAAAACCACGGTGAATCGCATCAATAACTGCAGAGTTTAATGCAAAAGTTTCCACGTCACCGCACCAATGTCTCCTGCTTCGGCTAAGGACGAGTTAGTTTTATCGCTTCTGAGAAAGGTGAATACGTGACGGGTAACCTGAAACACGCATTATCTGAAGCAGCGGCAGGTTTGTTTACAAAAACATATCCTTGCTAGCACCTCTCACCCATCCACCTATTAGATCGAAGATGACCATTTCGACAACGCAGTTTGAATTCACAGTTTCTCTCTCTCTTTTTTTGCACACGCTGGTTAGAAGAACGTTATCAGGATTTCAGGACAGCTCCGAGCCAGCGCAACCAATGGCGTTTCAATACGAGTAGTCTAGTTTTTTGCAGTGACTAATCGTAGAGACAACGGAATAGCTTTTTCCACAAATTTTAGTTTCTAGGTATTTTCCGCACACGTCAAAGGCAGTGACGTCCCGATGCCTCTTCAAGAACTTGTTTTTAAAAGCATTCGAAGATCCAACAATGAGAGATTATGAAAATGGCCAAAATTAGAAGCCATTTTCGCAGACAAAAACACGATTACTGAAGTATCTACGGACACAGTTGTGTTTTTCCAGCGGCTACGAATAGAACAGGGTCTCAGCTTTCCATTCTTAAAGGGCGTGTTTGCCGGGGGAAAAAAAACAGAAAAGCTGTCCAGAAGTGACCTTTTATGAACGCTGTCACTCCGTCTTGGGCAGATGGCATGTAAGCCAGTACGTTACCACGCATGTATACCTCGCGCCGTAGCCGAGTGGTCAAACGCTGGTCTGCACAGACCAAGAGGTTCAAGCCTTCGCTGACGTTGCATGTGTTATTTTCAAATCGAACTACTGGCATTAGTTTCTTGTAAAGCGGCGGCAAAACAATTGAACTAGGTCGCTGCCCCGAATTCTTCGTAACGCGTATTGAGAACAGGCATTCAACCAACGCGGCGGTGAAACAGGGAGATGTCGCACTCCTATAGTCGGATACAACTTAAGTCTGTAGTGACCGCGCGCACAGAACCCCTCTGTGAAAAAAAAAATGGTTTAGTTTATTGTGGTTTAACGTCCCAAAGCGACTCAGGCTATGAGGGACGCCGTAGTGAAGGGCTCCGGAAATTTCCACCACCTGGGGTTCCTTAACGTGCACTGACACCGCACAGTACATCGGCCTCTAGAATTTCGTCTCCATCGAAATTCAGCCGCCGCGGCCGGGATCGAACCTGCGTCTTTCGGATCAGCAGCCGAGCGCCGTAACCGCTGAGCTACCGCGGCAGGGCTAAAGGAAAAGTGGTCCGGTGTTAAAGCTTTTCTTGTCACCTAAACAAGCATATCGCTAGACGATATTTAAGTTCAAGAAATTTTATGCCTTATGCTTGTTTCAGCTAAACGTTAAAATACCAGCAGCAGTTTAATTATCTTGCACGGAATGGTCGAACGATAGCTGTTCTTGCTATTCTATCACGCGAATATTGTTAAACGAAATGCTTTACATTCCTTTTAAATATCAAGGCCCCTCGAGTACAAACCAAGACCAAACCAACGAAATGACTAAGGGTCCGAATCGAAGGTTAAATTTCGGGAGGTGGGTGGGCCAAATTTTCGGAGTAACCCTAGTCAAATTTCGAGATTACTATCGTGATGCCCATAGTCAAATTAGTCTGGACATCGATTTTGATCCAAATCGATGAAGTTCGTGCCCATACGACCCCATTTTAAGTCCTCAGGCTCTAGCGGACGAGGCACTCGCGGCGCGCACAGAGTCGGTGTCGAAAAAGCAAACACCAAAAAGCGCACCAAGTAGTTCACATGCAAAAGAGGCAACACGCAGGCGCCTACGCTTTGACACTACATGGCCGCCATCTTAGAGGAGGAAAAATTAAAGGATAACTAAAAAGAAGCCCTAGGCTTCGACTCTGGATTCGTTGACCTTGGAACAGAAATAAGTAAGACACAACCAAAAGAAGGAGTCACGTACGCCCACAACTTCTTTCCTGCTAATGGTTACCCTGCAGATGCGAAAAATTTATGAATACAGAAAAGCAGCCCAAGACTTTGGCAGTAGTAGGGATGACCTTCAGCTGGGAAAAAGTAAGAGATACACAAAACAAGCAGCACGTACGTCCGCGTTTAACAATGCGAGGGGGTTGTCTAACTAACTGAAACAGTGTGCATGTATTCGTGCTCTTCCAGAGACATACAGTCTACATGATCACACTATATTAAAGAAACGCGGACGCATGTTTTATATTAACGTAGGTCATTTACAGGATGCCGCCACATCTGTAACAGACACCCATCCTGAATGTCACGGGTTATCAAAGTTTCGCATAGCCTCTTCCGCTCCGCTCATGATTTCAGCAAATTTTGAATGGAACTAATATGTGCTTACATTTCGGGGCCTGTAAAAAAAGCCCGATCGTAGCTGTCGTACGGAGGGGGTAACAGTTAAACTGAACCTGTCGGCGCTGACTACTTAGTGGAGTCTAGACCTACCTGCCCTCACACGAAGCTATGAGCACTACTTATTCACCATGTTAGCATGAGCAAGCACTCTGGTTGCTTTTTGAACTTTTGCCTACTGTAGGATGCTTCCCGGCACTGGGTTGCTATCCTTGAGAACTTCTAGCAAGGCAGCTGCCTCAACAGGGTGCCAAGCGAGACGCACTTATTTGGAGTAGGGATAACTAACAACAAGGCCCATGAGTCACTACAAAACAAAAAAAAAAGTAAAAGAGCGCTCAACGTCCGCGACAGGACTCGAACCTGCAATCTTCTGATCCGGAATCAGACGCCTTATCCATTAGGCCACGCGGACACAGCGCACGAACAATAGCAACGGGCTTATCAACGGCAAGTACTTTTCTGTGCATTAAGAAAGTGGCGGCGCTGGAAGAGGTCAAGTGGCAGTTCTGCTTTGTTCAAGCAAAATTTAAGAGCTGTAGCTATCTTCGACGCGTGACTGAGAGGCATGCGCTTCTCTGAGAAGGCGTCATCACGAAAATCGCATGCTTTTTTGCGAAGCCAGTAAGTGATGAATTGCCCCCTACCCCCACTGATAAAAAAATTGCAAGGACACTTTGACAACTAAAGTGTTGAGAGGAGAAAGCCGGGGACACTATGCCGTGACGACTTCCGGTAGATGTGACGTCACACCGTTCTCGTGGCTATATCGATGCCCAAATTATACATCTTTCGGGAATCTTAAGTGTTAATTACGCTTAATTACACCTTTTTTCATCTAATATGACACAAATCCGCCGTTTTTCCGACCATTCTGTGTCAATTTTCACTATGCCGAGACGACTTCCGGTGAATGTGACGTCACACCGTTCTCGTAGCTATATCAACGTCCGCGCTATTTCGACGAAATTTCGACATTTTAGCCTACACTTAATTAACTAATTAATCTACAGTCATCAAACTTGGCTTCTAGGTTCATTTTTTCCTGCTCTATCTGAAGTATTCATTTATTTTCTTCTACCCTTTTTAGTTACCGAGTTAAACGCGTGTGACACGCTTTGTTAACGGACGACAGTGTGAGCCATCAAAGGCTTTCGCCTTAATTTATTTATTTATTTATTTGAACAAACTGCAGGCTCTTTTCGGGCCCATGCAGGAGTGTTTACAATGCATCATTGATCAGAGTAAAAACAAAAATTCAAAAATACAGAGATGTTCTCTGACCCAAACACAAAAAGATTAGGAGAGAATTAAACAGAAAAGTCAATTTTTTCGATATAATTAAGAAATAGTTCCACGGACGTACACTTCACCGCATCTTCAGGCAATTTATTCCAATATGATATAGCATCTGGAAACAGGGAGTACCTGTGGATATTTACACGGCTGACTGGAAGCAAAGGCATCCTGAATGTGACATGAATATCGGAGAGAGGTATAAATGGTGGACCGGCCGAAGGCACCGGCTCATTTGCGCCCAAATCCCACCATTACATTGCTACGGGCCGTCGGTTTGCGGGAACACACCACTTGCTCACGCCAGCCATTTGAATCATCCAAAGTAAATGAGTGGCCTGTCCAAATACGCAAGCTTTTCTTGTGAGAGAAACTTGATCATTCTGATTGTCGTGGCACCGTCTGACGGCAGAGGATTATAACGCGCCGTGCAGACAGAGAGCTAAACAGGGTAGACAACAGTCCGTATCCCGACAGACAATGCAAATAAAACTCCTTCAGAAGGTTTCACCGTGTGCTCTTAAGCCTCGCGGCAGATGACGGCGCATTTTTACTTATTCTAGGAAAACAACAAAAGTTGAACCATCTACAGCTATTTTCCCCAGTCACAGTGCAGGTAAAGAATACGGTTGGCCATGAGCAGCACGAATTTAAAACACAAAAAGTATTTGACAGTAGCCACCAGCTGTCCAACCTCTTTTGACATGACGTACGCCCGCCTCATAGGTACGGCGTCATTTCAGGCAGCGCGAAGCTAGGGCGCCTTCCATGCCATATTATTGGGCAAGACCCGCCATCAAATGTCACTATGGTGGAAAATTTGCAGGCAAATGAGTGAAAAGTTTGTGCAAACTTATTCTCAATGATTATATATTCCTGTGACCAGAAGCCATGTCACGTTTGATGCAGATGTTGAAATTCAGGAACGGTGTACGCGACGCTGCAAAGGCTAACCTCCCGGAATGTTTCCGAGAATGAGGCACAACATCAGGCTGAAATGAGCAGAACATAAAAATTGTGCTTTTTTCCAACTCATGGACATCCTGTAGATGCCTCTGAATTTTCCCGTAATGCACTAGCATTTAAAATAACTCAAGCTTCGAGTCTTCAGTTCTCTGCTACAGCATAGTCACAACGCGTCTACAAAATCTATTATCTACAAAATCTACAAAATCTGGAACTTGCTGCCGGAAGAGTGTGTTTCAGTCTTTGATAATCGCGATTTTTACTGTCGACTGTATTCCTGACAATCTAATCCTTTCCTGCTATTGTTCAAGATTTCTGTGACCTTTAATAATGTTCACTTATTGTTTTTTTTTACTTTGATGTTAACTTCGCTTAATGTTCTTGTTGCTTTTTGTGTGAAAATGAATACGTTGTTTTGAAACTGTCTCCCCTGCGATAATGCCGTCGAGGCGACGCAGGTATTCTGTAAATAAATAAATAAATAAATAAATAAATAAATCTAGCGCTTTTATAAACGGTTAAGCTCTTTATGTCTTCCTTCTCTTTTTTATCTTCAGTACTTCGCATGTACGGAGGAAACGCCACCGTGACTTCGTGCAGAACAGACGATCCAAAGTCTCTGACCAAAGTCCACGTTATTTGCGTGTAAGTATCGCCTTGTGTGGCACTTTGACTCTTACACTTCGCACTGAATACATACATGTAACAGACATCAGAATGGCTGTACTGACTGCACTGCCAGGGGGTACTATTTGTCAGAAATATGCCGGTCATAGCGTTTGCTACAGGGCCACTCAGAAGGGCTCATGCAGCAGCCCTAGCCCCCTTAGATAAAGAAGGCTGGGGAGCGCCGGTATCGCAAAAAGAGCCACACTGCATGTCCTAGAAGCGAAGCCACTGTCCTGTCTATTTATCATAAGAAGGGCGAATTTAACACATTAAACGCAGGGTTGTCAGACCAGATTTAGATTTGACCTGTCTTTACTGTTTTGTTTTTTTTTCTGCACAAAGAACTTCACTTCAACTGATTTTTTTTCCCCGCTTTTCAGGTCCATCCTAGGTTCTCTACTCTTGCTCGTATTAGTCGGCACGGCGACTGAATACGTGATTATGAAAAAATGCCCCAAGAAGAAAGTTACCGCCGGTAAGTGCTGCCGTCCCTCTGTGCAGTGGGCTTGTGGAGCTATACCAATCTTGTTCAAGTTTCACTGCTTATTTTTAAATAGTACCACATAACAAATATTAAAATGTATGCAAAAATCGCTCTTCTGTTGACCTATTCTGTGCTCGCGGAGAGCTGCTTTATCTATGCGCAGTGCTGGTCCTTCGATTCTCACCAGCAGGTTAAAGTGGGATTACTCAGGCTGGCCAATAGGCTCGCTAGTTGATGACTTCATATGCACACAAAAAGAAAGAGTGGTGAACATAAAATCAATTTTTATTTTTAAAAGTGCCAATACAACTTGTATTTCTTTTTATTTTTGACTTCCGCTGGAATAAATTACTCTCAGAAGAAGCGGAATGGGATAATATGCCATTTATTTCTGTTTCCTCAGAGCGGCTTTGTCCGAGTGAAGTGAAGCTCTGTTCTCTGCTTCTCTCTTTTTCTGGCTTCTTTTACGGTCTTCTCCTTCCGATGCGATAACATTAGGACGGCCACGAAGGTGAAAACTGTCCGGAGGCGGCGGCGTCTGTGTGAAGCCTCCACCTGTCACATAGAGGGAGATTTTCCTCTCTCCATCTGCAACCTGTCAACCATCCTTCTCTCTCTTCTCCCCTCTCACTGAAGAAGCGGGAGAAGCCGGAACAAGAACGACTCGGCAAAGATGAAAATGACAAAGAAGAAAGTGACTCAGACAACGGAAGTGCTATACGTGCAAAATATACAGCCTCCCGAAGAACTAACTGTACAAAAATGAAGCTCGCGGGATCTATCCCTCCTCGCATTGTTCGGGAAGAGATAACCTGGGTCTCACAAGCCCCATTGATGGCTGTGTTTGAAGCTGCCATCTGCTGGGGCAGTTGTGCATCGCTTAACCGCCACACCACTGCGCCAGGAGTGGTATAGTTAAAACTTGGTTCAGCGCGAAAGACGAACACAAAGAAAGGAAACGACACACACGGAGCGCTTGGTATGAGAGCGCGCCGCGATCGAACAAGTCACATATTTTGCGCAGTTGCGAAGTAAAAATTGGAGCAGAATCAGAATTGGAATCAGATGGGCAGTGAAAGACGATGGGTTCAGACTTGAAATATAAGTGGAATAGATGTGCGAGTGAAAGAAGAATGTTATCGCATTTGCTCCGCATCAATCGCAGCTAATTTTTTTTTCCTTTTCTTCGTTTGTCCTGCGCGTGGTGACTAAACAGGGTGTCTCGCGTCACATGAGAAAATGATCTACAGAACGGCTGGTGCATGTTCCGAGAATTGAAATGAAGCAGCGCTGTTGGCTGTCACTTAGTGCAAGCCGCTCTTGTGGTGCTAACGCAAGCGAATTTGGGCCCTAGCGGTGAAATTGAAGTTGGAACAGAAACGAAAGAAGACGATGACAATGCATTCTAAGAATTCTCCCCTCGTGGGTACGTGCCATGTCTGAAGAAACAAACAACAACGTTCGACCTGTCACTGCAACAACAACAACGAAGTACCGAACAATGGCTGGTGAGCGCAAGATGAAATATCCTTCTGGAGCACCACACCATAGAGGCAGCAGGAGTGCACCAGACCTTTCTCCGAGGCCCATAAAGGCGCACCGAGAGCCAGCAACAGCTCAAGATTTGAAGGGCACAATCCAGGCGAGCCGAATGCAGAGAAGGGTCGCAGCCACTACCTGTTCTGCGGTCAAGAGCTTCAATGATGCCTGGCCATTCTGCCTTGTGCCGCTCTGGCCTCACCAGGGATCGTCACTAGCCTCCGTGTGGAAAAGATCTAGCCATCCTATGCACACAGTATGGCACCGCCACTACAGCACTGTACATCCGCGCAAGAAAATGCAATACTAGCTCGAAACTTTCCGGTCGCACAGAATACTTTCGTCGGTCGAGCTTTAAAACGCTAACGCTTGCGACGCTAGTGTCCGTCCGTGTGCATTCTGTCACGTATGTTTCACAAAGTGCAACACTCTCACAGATGGCCACTGAGTTGTTAGGGTAGTAAGAAAATCCATAATTATGAAGTACGAAAATCCAAAGGGATCACTATCTTTTTTCTCATTCCCTCTTGCACGCGCATAGCGTGCAAAGCTCTGAACGCCTGCATATGGCTTTATTTTGTAATTACCACGGCTGAGATTAATCATTGAGGGCAGAAACCACTAGAGACGTGTGCTAAGCTTCAAACAGAAAATGGCAGTCAAGTCAAAATAATGAAGGAAACTGGCGCAGTTCCTGAAAGGACAGCGGAATTTGCCATCAACGTTTTTTCGACGATCCGATGGAAGCACGTTAAATTTGCTCACACATAGTGACTGCGGCAGCGAACACTTAGGACTGGCAACGGTCATTATGGAAGCTGTCAGGCTAAATACGTTCAAGAATGGCGCTTCTGTCGGGGATTTTTTAGGCTTCATGCACAGCGAAGAAACTATCGTATTAAAACTACAAGTGTTAAAACTGTACAATTTGAAGCTTTATGCTTGTTCTTCGTGCTTTACAGCTTACACACTAAACAGTTCTGCGTATTTATAACAGCCGAGAAGTTAATAATTACTAAGCTAATTACTGAATACAAAGCTACCTCTTTTGTGGCGGCACAAGACAACAGACAACACTTACTGGACATCATTCCAGCAATCCATCTCAGGTTTTTTTTTTCTTTTTTGAACTCTTGGTTCATTTTGCACGCAACATTCTTCGTACCTTCAACAATAAACGCATGGCTTATTGCGCTGTCTTGGACAGTTTATTGCAGTGTAACGTGCGTTGCGATGAATCTTCTACCACCCTCAAATGTCACTTAACACATTCCTGCTATTTTCTTGAACGTTTCCGACAGGTACGCCACTGCGGGCGCTCCTGGCTTTCTCGGCTATCACAAACACATGGTATCTTCTGCGGACGAAAGTGAAGCCAGAGCGCAAGTCACTTCAATTCATGGCTGGACTTAAAGTTATTATGGCATTTTGGGTTGTGTTCGGCCACTCCTACATACTTGTGGACACTGGATTCTTCCGTGAGTGAAACTTCCGTAGTATTTCTTTGAAATCTTCTATTTTCCTGGTATTCAGTGAAAGAGAAAGTCTTACAAACTGAAAAAGAAATTTACCAGCCATACACTCATCCTCTCATGCTACGCCTGTTTTCCAGTAGGCCATCAGTTGTGATCACGGTGGTCCTTTTCGCACTTTTAGCGCGCTTCCATGAGAAATGCAACTGCAGCTATAAACTAATACCGTCCTTGCAGCTCCAGTCTGGCTTCACAGAAAAAAGCTTGAAAAAATAAGTGCAATAATTTATTAAAACGCAAAATTCTTGCTCGACTGTTGGCTGTACCTTTTTCTCCAAGTTAAAATGCAATTGTGTTCTGGGAATAACTCATTCTCTGAAAATACCAACTGCATGTTACGTCTTTCGTCAGAAATGGCGCTCAGCCTGCCTAATTCACGCTCAAATTTACAGATGCGGTTTACACCATGGAGTTTATGACATGGAACGTCATGTTTCAGTTTATCATCAACGCTTTCCTCAGCGTCACTACTTTCTTCTTCATTAGGCAAGAAATATAGGTTTTCTTATTATCTGAAATACAGATAAAGCACCACCATATATTCAACAAATAACCTGTTTCTGTACTTTCTTTTTTCAGTGGCTTTCTTCTCTCGTATCTGGTGATAGAATCCCGCTCAGCTGTCCTAAAGAACAACCTGCTGCTGGTGTATATTAGCAGAGGACTACGTCGTTACCTCAGGTAAAAGTCAGCGTCTCCTCCCTTTTATTGTGAATGTGGATACCATTTTTGTGAATGTGTGCTTCGCAATCATCAATGTTTGATTAATTAGCTTCAGGGAATATTTGTTTATAGGCTGAGCTGAGGGATTTCTTTGTTAAGTAAACAACTCTTGAAAGTGCTATTTTAGCATGAATTAGCTCGTTCTTGAGTTTTCTTCTGGCGCCTAACATAAAAACATTCAACCGAGTTCTTGCTATAGCCAACTAGTGCGAGTCTAGTGGAAGGTGGCAACGACTAATATGGTTCTAGAGAAACGAATAAACTGCAGTCATCCTCCGTCACGACCAAACACTCCCAAAACATTAGACTACAGCTTCAGACTCCGGTATTCTTATTTCAGTTGTTATGAACAACATGTTGCCCACAAATGCATGGCCGCTTACTCCTTGCGAATCTCATGCACTGTTCCAGCAGACATACTTTGAATTTACCAATAGCCATCCTTTAGCGCGATAGCGGTACGGAGCTGCTGTCGCAGACAATCCGGCGTCGCCGTCGACGTCTGTGCTGACGGCGTCGTTGTCAAGGAGCGAAAAATTCCAGAAAAATCCCCAGAGAAGCAACTCAGGCAATTAATGATTAGCCGCTCGGGGAGAACAAGCTGGGTAGCTGGGGTCGCACAAGGCCCACCGGTGGCAGCGCCTGCCATCGCAGGGCAGTGGCACATCGCTTAACCGCTGCACCACTGCGCCAGGAGGGGTACGAGGACTCCCAGGGATCCATGAATGTAAAGTACAGAATGACCACTTCAATATATATGGGCATAAACTCATTAAGCTACCGCGTCATACCCTTTGGGGCGGAGCTTAAGTGTCCCCTCCAGTTTTTCTTAACCAGCTATTCATTCTTGTTTCGCTCGGAAACGTTCTGGAGGCAAATTTCCCTAAACGCGATAAGTGGTATCATTTATGCGGATCGTGGCTTTTGTATCTCGATTGCTTTTCTCATACTGCCTACACTGGCAGCTCGGAAGCAGTATAGGCAACCTGCTAGCATGTTTTCTTGATAATTTACTTCAACAGCATACAAACAACTCACTGCAGTGGTGGGAGCGACAGGCAGCTTTTTGTGTCAGGTGGAAAAAAAAAAAACTCCGATTGTTCACACTACTAGACGACTTCTAGATCCCTGCCTCTGTTCCTCCGCCTAATACAAGCTGCCCGTGCATATGTGAGCCACATGCAAGTGAAGAAGGCTCCTTGCGTTCCACATCAAAAGAAAATATGAGAGGGAGGGGAAGGAGTGCGGCAGAAGTCTTGGAGGCAAGCCCTGGTGCTTCTAGCGGTCACAAGAATTTAATGGCGAGAGACGATGCGGCAGAATGTGGTATGGCAGACAAGTTGGATGGTGCGAAGCCAGAGAATTTGGCCAGATGTTACGAGCTGAGAGTTTTACAGGTCGACACATCCCTCATTTGCAGTTGTCATAGAACTGCTCGATCTTCGTGCAGTCACACAGCTTATGACCAAATGTTTTTAGGGGAATCCCCCAAGGTGGAGTAGATTTGTAATGAGGGAGTAATTACTCATTGACGTCCACCCGAGCGCAGCCATACGGCTACAAAGGAAAGCTATACAGCTTTCTCAGAAACTTTAGTTAAAGAAAAATTCATCCTGGTCCGGGGTTCGAACCCAGGACCACCGCTACACCGGAGCAGTCGCTCTACCAATTGAGCTAACCAGGACGGCAAGCTTACGGTAGGGCGAGAGCGAATTGATCAATAACTCGAAGTGGGAACAGTGTTGACACCTTATCCGTCGGCATAACGCATGGACACTAAGCCGAACTTTTTGTCTGGCACCTTTGCTCCTAGAGTACGGCTGTGGGCAAACTCTGGCACTGTCCCCTTGCAGGCTGACAATCCCAACGCTGGTGGTACTGGTAGTGGGACTGCTGCTGCCCCTCATGGGATCTGGGCCTGCCGACGAAGACGCCTTCAACCAGCACATCAGAGGCTGCTACAATGGGTGGTGGAAGACGATCGTCCTAGCAGAGAACTTTGTGAAAGAGGGAGAACTGGTAGGCGGCGGCCGAAGTGGCCGTTACTGCCCTCTTTTTGCGCGGTCGTTGTTATCTGGCGGTGAGAAAAGAAGAGAATTGCGTGCTTAATTCAGATAACAAAACAAGCGTGCGTAGTCCTTGGGCCACTTCGATGCTGGATGTAATTATTGGCTGCCCGAGCGTGTCTATAGTAACCTTCAATCTTCAAGTCCTTTTAAAACATTGGCTTGAACCCTTTTCAGAGTTATGGAATGAGCACTTCCACGCTCACCACTAAAGCAATGCCGTTATGCACAAGATGTGCAATACTATGGCGGTGGTGGTTCTATCGGCAACTCTTGGAGGGATCGGCTGGGTGAAGAAATAAACGATGTATTTCTTGAGTTACTTTCATTAAAAAAAAAAATGGAGGCCAGTCTGGTTTACCAGTAGAGACTTTCTCGGTCCGTCTTTTACCTTACGCTTTCCGAACTGCTGTTACGTTATCAATACAAGCTGAAAGATAGCCGCCGCAGTGGCTCAGTTGTTATGGTGCTCGGCTACTGATCCGAAAACGCGAGTTCTATCCGCCCCGGCGGTGGCATTTCGATGGAGGCGAAATGCTAGGGGCCCGTGTATCGTGCATTGTCAGTGCAGGTTAAAGAACCCCATATGGACGAATTTATCTGAAGCCCTCCACTAGCGTCCCTCATAGCCTGAATCACTTTCGGGCCGTTAAGCCCCCCAAAAATACAATGCCTAAACAAGCTAAGTGAATAAGGAAACCATAAAAATCACGAACTAGAGGGCATTGCTTAGTTTTTGCTGAAATAGGGTCGTCTATGCCTCACTTATCTTCTAGCTGAATGTGGTGGCGGTGTAAGCATGTAAGCAGTGTTACACTTGCAAAGTGGTGCCGCTATTGCTCCGATTATGTGTCTTGTTTAATCTTTGCGAGCCAGAACGTCAGAAGAGCCGTAGTGGCATCAAGTCCACGTCTTCCATAAACTTGAATCGCATGGAAGCACAACACATCCTTCCTCACAGATTTTGAATTGCTTGGAACAATTGCATGTTACACTTCCGCACTGTATTATCGCTGAAAGATAATTGGTTAGAAAGCAGAAAGAAACAACCACATGGTTTCGGTGGCATCCGAACCCATGACCTCCAATTTTTACGGTCGGTGCTCTACTAAATGAGCTAAGGAGACGGCTGTCCAATCTTCTGCTTTCAGGGTATTTATGATTGAGTGTAACCTAACCTTGAGAGTCTTCACCAACGCCACCCTCGTCCATAGCGATAGACATTATCTTGCCTGCTCAATACCTTTACAAGCGCTCCGCTTCTGGCAGTCTTGAGGTCATAGATAGCATTTATAAGAGAGTTCTCGCATAGCTTCCGCCCTCCCCGTTCGATCACGTCCCGCGTGACACTCGCGGTAACATAGGACGTACTACGTCCGCCGCTATGGAGGAAGTTGGCGCTGGTGAACACTCTGAAGGTTAGGTTGCAAGCAAGCATAGTTCACCCCGCAAGCGGAAGATTGAACAGCCTTAGCCGTAACGCATTTTTTAGAGCACCGGATGCTAAATTCGGAGCTCGCGGGTTTAGATCTCACCAGCGGCATGTGGTTGTTTTTTCTTCTGCTTTCTAATCAATTATCTTTCAGCGATAACGCAGCTACACTATTAATTTACCGTTGATCAACACCACAATTAAAAACAGATCTATAAACATTCCCTTGTACTCCTTGGTCTCGCTGACTGTTGGCTTTCCTCCTATGTTCTTCCGCGCTGTAAATTTGCTAGTGTGTAAACTAGGTTCCTCTATCAATATCCCCTAGTAAACAGGTGCAGTGACCCGCGCTCTGGATGTATGTCTTGTTATTGAGAGTAGCTAGCCTAAATTCAGCAATAATGTAAAAATCGTGTGTTTTAAGAGGACGGAATTAAAGAAAAGTTTTCTTTCCCTATACGTTGCGTCTGTTTAGCAAGCAATTAATTTCACCAACGTGTTGCATACACTGTAGCTATTTCAGATGCCCTGAGAAGCGTACCCTTGACGGCATGCCTATGAAGCGTTGCGCGTGAGCGTCACACGAAACGTCTTTCTCTCAGTTTTGAAAATATTTTCGCAGTTCGAAACACCACTGAGCCGAATCTTCCTCTAGTAAGCGGTTAGTAGCGACTATAGTAGTCATCGTTAAGCGCGTGCTGCCGTTAGCTTGGGTTGATGCGATGGCACTCGAAGACTTGAGCTAGGTTTGCCCTTTGGTCGTAACTAATGTGACCAATAACGGCAGTCCGACCGATGGCCGATAAGGACTAAAAAAAATCGACACTCGTTTAGACACCTGCGAACTGCAGCGTAAATATAGCCTAACGCAGGTTTTGCATTGTATACAAGGAGTGGTAATGTTTGCAGTATTGTGTAATTCATGCGTGACAAACTCGGTGCACTGAGGCAGTCTGATGCCCCGCCAACCGTCATGAGGTTCGAAACTTACAGATCAAACTGAGGGCTCCTCCTCGCGGCCTAACAGACGCTGCACAAACGCAGGTTTCCAAGAAGGCCTTGGGATGGGATATCAAATTTGCGAGACAACAGGATTGTCTCGATTGTGTGCCCGCGACGCGATGCGACCGCCATGTTGGTGCGTGGCATTATTGTCTGCATTAGTGGCGCGCCGCGAAATTGACGTCACGTGAATACGGTCTATACACTTGAGTAAGGTAATTACTCTTCGGCTATTGTTGGTGAGTGTTGTTGAAATGAGCCTGAGAGGTAGTGGCATTAGTAGTTTGACGATTTGTTTCGAACCATGAAAAATAAGAAGCAAAAGAAAGATGCTGCGTGTGGAGCGACCCCTTCATTTCTCGATTATTTCGCTCAAGTACAGCGTGTGCGTTAGTTTTTTATACCGCGAGAAGTCATTTCGCGACTGATTAATATTTATCCGTATCAGAATTTCTTCTTCCAGCGACCCCCGCCGCGTAGGTGTCTGGGTGTTTGTGAGCGAATTCACCAAAAGCGGCAGTTGAGAGCGGCGGCACGCTGCTTTCGTTTCGTTTCGTTAATGGGGTTTAACGTCCCAAAGCGACTAAGGCTATGAGAGACGCCGTAATGAAGGGCTCCGGAAATTTCGACCACCTGGGCTTCTTTAACGTGCACTGACATCGCACAGTACACGGGCCTCTAGAATTTCGCCTCCATCGAAATTCGACTGCCGCGGCCGGGATCGAACCCGCGTCTTTCGGGCCAGCAGCCGAGCACCATAACCACTGAGCCACCGCGGCGGCTCACGCTGCTTTCGGGTCCACGATTCCGCTCATTGGACAGTGTGGGTCTCAGCTACTGTCCAGCGTGCTCTGAGTCCCAGCCGTATTATATTTGCCGTGGCAACAAGCAAACTAACACGGCTTTCGGTTTTCGCGAAAGAATAAACGGATCGAAAGACAATCTTTTCTGTTTTTTTTATTTCCATAGCTAAACCTGCAATCATTATATTTTTGTCAAAAAATAAGGATAGAAATGAGCAATTGCGGTTTACTACAAACAGAAAGTTAAGATTGCCGCACCTTTCTTCGAGCGTTGGTTGTTGTACTTGGGCAAGGTGTATAGAGGAATTATTCTCAGATAGTGCAAACAACGACAACGGTTAAAGTAATCGTTACTACGTCATCTCACCCTGCAAGCAGCATAGGCGTGCCCAAGGTGTGAGGGTGCGGGTGGGAGGGTGCGAACTCAAGTTCCCCTAGTAACGGGGGCGATGATTCGATTTGTACGAGCCAAGAATAAATAAAGGCGGATGCATGCATTCCCTGCTACAAGCTTAGCCTCCTGCCCACTTTCCTGGAGGAGAATTATTCGCGCCCTTACCTGACGCACACGAAACGTTCATATATCTGCGTTACCCTAACTGAATAAAACTGACTCAAGTTCTCTTATATTTTGCAATAAAACAATATTCAAGCACGATTTCAGTGTGGACTCGCGTCGCCAGTGCTGAATTGCATTGTTGTTGTTTTTCTGCCTTCCTTTCAGTGCTTCCGGCATCTTTGGTATGTGAGCACCGACCTGCAGATATTCATGCTCGTTGCTTTCCCGCTGACCCTGCTCCTCCTCAAGTGAGTGAAAACCCCCTCGGCTAGTTCGCTTTTTATTCTATCTGGCGTATTACTGTACAGGAACATCGAGCACATAAACCGAACTCGCTATAAACGATGTGAAAGTTTCCACATCTCGCCGCTTTCTGAAAGAGGTCAATTTCTGGTAGCAAATTCGGACAACTGCGTGTCGTAGGCCATGCAATATGGTAATTCTTCCTCCAGGAAAGCATACAGGGCGGTCAGTGCGGAGAAGAACTTCGCCGGAGTTAAGCTCCGAAACCGCTAAGAACTGAGCCTTCAGTTCAGATTCTCTTCTCAGTTGTTACGAGACTGTTACAATGTTACGAGATCGTTACAATCGCCTTTCACGTGCACTTTAATGCTCTGCACAGGACCCAGGCTGTTTTCGCTTATGAATGAGTGTTTAAATGGTTAAAAGGCCATAAAACTACAGATCAACAAAAATGAAAAACTTGCGCCCCACGTCCAGGTCTGTGCTTTTCTTTGTCATCCATATCCTCAAAATGACTTAATCTTGCTCGAGCAGAAAAAAAGTGCGCCTCTAGAGCATTGGTCCCGTACTATGCGGAAATCACATTCACGCAAAATGTGCAGTCTGCGTCAAAAGCTGCCAGGCAACAGGGTCTACTATTCAACAGTACATACTGGCACTGAAGGTGCCTATAAGGCTATCAAGATTTTCAGAGGTTATAACGGTAATTCTTCGGCTCCCTACAGTAATTTTGAGGTTTGGGGGTGAAGTAAATGCGCCACTGAACGGCTCAGAAGCAGACCCTGTGGCCTGAGAACTTTTGACGCACCCTGTACGTGAGAGCTTCCAGTGTTTGGCTAGCTGGCAGTGACCCCATCGCATGTCAGTGCCGAGCACACACAAGAAACTCGCCACAGTGTAGCGTAACCTGTATCCGTGCTCAAACAAAATTCTAATATATTAACTACGGCCGAGTTGCGATAATGGCGAGGCAGAACGCAAAGAGAGACTAATGAGTGGTAAGATTGCAGCGCAATGTAAATAGTTGTAACCACTGTGTGATATGCTTGCAATAACTGCAGAGCGCGCGGCACCTAATAGGCAGACTCGTAAAACCGAAAACGAAACGAAGACTCGTAAACGGCGCGTTGTAAGTCACATAAAGGTTTTCCACCGTCGAAGGATAGATGGAGCGGTTGAAGTTGAATTGCTGGGTGCTTGCTATAGCGATATAGTCTGTGTATCGATTGGACACTCCTGATGTCTCGTCGCAGAGTCGTGTAATTAACATTCCGCGGATTACAACATGCCGTAATCAATGCGTTTCGTTTTACCCCGAGTATACAACTTAATCGAACGCTTGTACTCTCTAAACAGAAAGGAGTAAAAAATCGAGTAATGTTGTCCTCTAGCGCACACCCTTTAAAGAAGAGAGTGCGCTAGAGGATAGCTTACTTTCTATTCGTGTATATTTCTATTCGTGTACTAGTATTCGTGTCTAGAGTGTATACTGAAGGTTTTCCGCGTTATTATTCGACAATACCGCGGTCACGAGATCGAATCCCGGCCACGTCGACCACGTTTCGATGGAGACGAAGCACAAAAACGGCCGTGAGCTGTGCGTTGTGAGCGCAGGTTTAAGAACCCCAGGTGGCCTAAATTAATTCGGAGCCCTTCACTACGGAGTCCTTCATAGCACATATGTCGATCCGAGACGTTAAACCCCAGGTATCACACCATACCATTGGACGATAATGCAGCACCGCACTACCCCTGCGAAGAAAAGTTGCGAACACGTGCGTGCAATTCAAAGGAGCTGCACGCGCTGCGTAAATATTACGTATACGTACGTATTACGAGAGAGGGCAAGGAAGCGGGGAAAGTTGCGTTGCGTGAAAACACCCCGCTAGAAGCGCAGATCCTTAAGCAAGCACTGCGTGACCCGCATACGAATGAAGGGGCAAAGCGGACGGAACAGACCGAGCGGGAGCGTTGGCCGCCATTTGGCTAATTGGGTAGAGCTTCCATTACTGCCACTGGAGCGCTTCCCTTTCGTCCGTTGTTCAGCCCCAACCTCTATGGCCGTGCGTGAAAAGACAAGAGACACCACGCTGTCTGCATTAGACTAATGTAAACATATAGCTGCTTGTAAATGGCTAAAACGGTAGCTCTAAAGTATCCTTCATTCCTTTCACAGCACACAACCTTTCGTAACAGTACCGCTCCTACATTTCCGATAGGCACTGTGTTTTGGTAGGCTTAAAATAAAAAAAGACCGATTTACATCGTTAAACTGTGACGAAAGTGCGTTAGCACACTCTGTATGGACCCTTCGCATAGATTACTTCTGACGGTTTCATAGACAGTGTAAGCGGCAGCTGGCGCGACGTGGTTTCTGCCTTTCCACTTGGCTGCAGCAGCCGCGAAACCAGTTTGCCTCCTTTCCACTGAGCCGCAGCAGGAGCGCTGCCCCCCGTTCCACGCGGCTACAGCTGGCGTGCACGGATTTTATTCTTTCCGCGTGGCTGCAGCTGCCGCAAAACCAGTTTCCTTCCTTCACCAGGACAGCGCCAGGCGTTAGAAAGACACATAACGGCTTTTTCGCTTGTGACCCGCCTAATGCTAGCGCACGAAAGGGAAAGGGGGATTTTCTTCTCTTCCTTTTCCACCCGTCACCTGTCACCCTGTCTTCGCCTTCCCTTTCCCACTTGCATTTCCCTCTCACATGAAAGTGGAGAGGGCTATGTCCCTTTCTCTCCTGCCAACCATGGCAGGTGGCCGCTGGCAGGTGGAAGCTTCAACCACCGACAGGGCGGCTTATTCGCTAGCGAGGCATCTAGTGTTATCTCGTTAAAACTTGTTTCTTCGCCCCCGTTTCAGCCTCATTTCGCCCTTTTGCCAGATGGTGTTTCGTGCAAGGAAGCTTGTTTATTGCGCTGTCGAAAACAACACGGTGGACAACAATACTTGCTGCAGTATACAGTCACGGCCAAAATAATGCGAGGCACGTTTCGGCGATAACCTCCTCTGAAGTCGTACCTTAAGAAAATTTGGTGGCAAGCAATGCATACGCCCGCAAATGCCTCTGGACCACCCGCGCGTGAACGGAAGAAACCTTCCTACCTCGTCTACGTAACTCGTGAAAAAAGCTGGGTCACCGGAGAGTGCTCTGTATTATCTTGGGAACGAATGTACATTGCTTAATGCTACCTAGATGTGCTATTTTTTTATTGTTATCCTTCGTCTTTGATACATTATCACGAGCGAGTTCGCAAGCGGTTAAACAATTCTCTCGAAATTGCAGATCTAGAGCACAAACCCATTTTAATTGTTTCCTGATTCAAGAAATTCGCCTCTGTTCGAATCTTGCAGCAGGTTAAACAGCAAATGCGTACTTGTTTGGGCTAGTCGGTACATTTCGCAGGAAAAACGTTAAAAAATGTTAAAAAAACGTCAGGAAATGGCATCCGTATTCAGAAATGTTTCCGACCTTATGAATGTTATGCATCGTTCTTAACGTTTTCCAGTAACTTCCGAGGGAAATAATATTCTTTCATGACAACTATGAAAACTCGCCTTAGACCGGTACAGTTAAGGACGACAAGTAAAAAGAATTCGTGAGGTAGGGCATAAAGAGGTACCTTCCCAGCTTATATAATTAGACAAACAATGGCAACTGATTTGCGTAGTTAGGCCAAATGCGATATGTGCGCTAGCAGGCGTATTTCACAATTTTTGCACCATTAAACATTGCTACAAGGCGGTTGCCGTGATGTGTCGCCTTCATAAAAGGTGAGCCGCCTGCTTTATAAAGCAGGTGGCTCACCCGCCACCTAAGTCACGTGACCTTGCGACGCCATCACAATCTGCCAGGTGTATGTGTATACTATATAAACCTGGGCACGTTCCCACCTGCCAGAAGTAGGTTTCAGACAAGCACACAACGGCTAAATGCAGGGAAATGCTACTATAAGTGTTAACGCACTAATACTGGGACATGTTTACGCAAAAGGCGTACTGGCGCTAAAAAACGAAAGAGTGAGGCAGCACAAGATTGCTGTAAAAAATGGCTATGGCAGCCACATGGCCACTCACTACAAAAGCTGCAAATGCCGTCCTGGTTTTGAGAACACCAAATTCATTGCAAGGTCAAAAGACAGATTAAAGCGTGAAATAATAGAAGCCTATTACATCAAGCAGATGGGCGATATCTGCATAAGCAAGCCATCTGTGTCATTGTCAGAACAAGAGATTAGGTTTCTGAGTGTGTCTCTGTCAGCGTTATAATCTTTGCTTTGGTCCGTTTGGCACGTGTATCTTTGTTAAATCACCCCTTGTATCTGGTTTGTCTGTATCTTTTTGCATACAGTGTGGTTCTTAAGCGGTTTTTCTGTGAATAACCTCAGTTGGAAGTTGGCGCCAGTCCTGTCCTGTTGTGTGTGTTGTCTTCGTTTTTTAGCGCCAGTACGCCTTTTGCGTAAACATGTCATGCTACGACCAACTAGCTCAAATCAAAGTATTGCTAATACTGGGAGCTTTTTTTATTTTTTGCACGAAAAGTTTCTGTTTGTCCTTTCAGTCGTATTGTTGCTTCGATAGTTTAAGATAATAAACGAAGGCGTCTGCTGACTGAGCTCCTTCCCGTCGCGCGAAAAAGGAACAGAAAGGGCCAGCGCTTCGTCCGACCACGAAAACCGAGAAGGTTTGGTTGGTTTATGGGGCTTAACGTCCCAATGCGACTCAGGCTATGAGAGACGCCGTAGTGGAGGGCTCCGGAAATTTCGACCACCTGGGGTTCTTTAACGTGCACTGACATCGCACAGTACACGAGCCTGTAGAATTTCGCCTCCATCGAAATTTGGCCGCCGCGGCCGGGATCGAACCCGCGTTTTTGGGGTCAGCAGCCGAGCACCATAAACACTAAGATACCGCTGCGGCGAAAACAGAAATGAACAACATAAGACGACTAGAGGACAAGAAGTGCTCTCATTACATTTTATTGCTCCTTCTACCGGGTTATTCCTTCTCTCGGAATGGGAAAACACAAACTCTCCTTAGATAGGACCCAGTCGAAGCGAAGAAACGGCACCATTTCTAGAGAACAGACGTTGAGGTTACCACATTGGCTCGGCATTATCGAGAAACATAAACTGCTCAAGAACGTTCGATCTAGACATTCAAAAACGTTATCGAGAAAGTGAAATTACGCCTAAGTCCATTCAGGTGCTGGAATTTCCGAGCGTTGTGATCCGCAAAATTGTTACAAGATCATGAATGCCATCTCCTTCCAGCTCTCGTCCAGCACGCACATGTGCTGCCGAGCTAAGAACGTGTTTCAGGCATACCTTGCACTGTTCGTCATCTCCGAGCGCGTCACAATCCCCGCCTCCCTGTTTCATGTCATGCGGTCTTCTTTCACTCCTTTGTGCCCGGGTGGTTCACTCATGACGTTGAAACGGCCGGCTAGTTATTAGGCGTCATTCACCTCACTTTAATGAGTGCTCCTCTGTTGTGGTGAGGGATTTGGCAGTCTAAAAAAAATAAAAATGCCGCTGCGGGAAGAGAGACGGAGCTAACTTAATGGCTGCTCCTTAAATGGGGCAATCAACTTTGTCTGAGGAGTGTCATGGTCATGTGCAGCCAGGGCGGGAGCCCTTCCCTTTTGATACGCAGCGTTTTCCGGCACCTTTGCAGGGGTAACGTAGCGGGTATGTTAACCCGCTGTGTGTATTAACGATATCCTCAAGGAACGATGTGCAATGCAAAATGAGTGCTGTCTGTAATAACGTATTGATAATTACATACGGCAAGCAATGTCAGCTCTGTTAAATCGAGCACGCGGAACACAGATGCAATAGTTTTCTTGATACCGCAGTTACCTTCAGCTAACGCGTTTCCTTCCGCCTCTCGTATTTTTTTAAGTCTAGGTGACAAAATTAAGAGAGCTCTGAGACTTGAATATTGAACGTCAAAGTAAAATTATGACTGCGCTTTCAACCGTACACAGTCGCAGTAAAAAGTTTCGTATGACGGCAAAAAAACTTTAAAAATGTTTTCTCAACTTTGGCTTTTCGACCGCTATCTTGTCATGAAAGAAAAGTTTCTCTCAACATCGATTTGAGCTAAGCAACTGCAAAAACAATTCATAAATTGTGTGTTACTGCAAAACTTAAGGAGAACACGCAGTAACGGGGCTGTACGAGAGCCTTGCACAAGCCTTACTATGAGTATACGTATACGACCAATGCTACACCCTGCATAGCAAATTATGACGCCATTAGGAATACGTAGAGTTACATCAGAAGGGCGTATACGGCTTTGCGTTGTTAACGACCGTGATCAACAGTAGTGCACCTGCACACTTTAGCACTGTTTTTCTGTAGAATCCATATGATGTGAGATATTTTCACACTGAATTGTTCCGGCGGCTTCTATGTATTCGTTTTAATCGTGAGAACAGCTGTTAATCATTTCCAGGTTATAAATGTCGTTTTGCTAGGCCGATGCGCAAGTGTGATATCCATTGGTGAAGAGTCATGCCCCGACGTTCAAAACTCAACATGCGAGAAAGTCTCATTCAAGCCCGTGGCTATTTTTGCTCTCTTGGCAATTAAATGCACCTGTGTCCTCTCCTACGTGAACCAGATATCCGAAGACGTCTCATGTGATCGGCGCCATCGTGGCCGTGGCGTTCTGCGTTTTGACATGCATCCAAATACACACGTGGGGCCTCTTCTATGCGTTCACTGGAGGAACAAATGATATGAGGTAAGCACTAACATCTGGTTAAGTACTGTTTTGACGTGTGCAAAGATATTAGGTACTCCCTTAGTTAACCCAGCCTTGTTCGCGAATGCTAAATAGAACAGCTGAGAGGCTACAGTGAAACGGAGACGCAGTCGTCAGGCATCCTCGCAATAAGGGGCTAGAATGAGAAAGTCTTACAGTCCCAGTAGAACTGCGGCAACCTTTCCAACACACAGCAAATAGCTGCAAGGCACACTGTTATTCTGAGCCTAGAGTTCTTTTTAGACTTCTAAGGAGTAGGCTAATGGCATCGGCGTCGTTCTTTCGAAGTGTGTGATTATGCGTCGGTAATTAGCAGGTGATGACGTCCGTTTGAGTATGGCCAGATAAATAATCAACCGTCAAATGCCTTGCTCTCCCGTCAAAGCGCAGCAGTATTTCTGAGACACTCCTCAGAGAAAAAAAAAACGGATTTTTTTTACACGTAAGAAAGCAAATTTCTGTTCGGGAAAGGGAAAATCACTGTTCACCGCCGACCCTCTTACATTGCTAGTGAACGTTTCCGACACATTAGAGAACAAACTGAAGACACGTGTCGAGTAAGTGCCGATTATCTTACATTGTTGCACACTGCTGATGATTTAAAAACCTGGCTAATATTTAAGTCTTCCTTTCCTTCTTTCTTTATTGATTTGATTTTATTCATTGAATCTAATGTTCATCAGTGCAAAAGATACATCGATATCGGGGAACCATGGCACAACGTGTTTCAACTCTTCATTTTGCTGCTTTGTCTAAACTGAAGTATTGTGCCTAATACGCGAACAACATCTTTAACGTGCGTCAAATAACCGCTAACCACTGCCTAGAATAACTAGATCTGCTCAAGAACATATGTGCTGGCGCTACGCTGTTGGCCCGTTATTGAAGATTCCACTCTGTTGCTTGGCTTATGTTCGCCATATCTCAGGAGTGTGCCTTTTACAGAATTGTTATAACTTGCACAACTGAAGTGTTTATCAATTTTTGCGAGATTTTTGAGTTTCGAAGTTTGCATGCAAGGCTTACGCCCAGGCAGCACTCCTTGCTTTGTTCAGCTCTAAACTAAAGCTGTTTTCCATTTCTTAGGAGAATTGAGGAGACACTTTTTTACATCTACGTTCGACCTTTTACCCACGTGGCCACTTACGTCGTTGGAGTTCTCTGCGGCTACGTGGCGAGTCAACATAAAAACAAGCACATTCACTTGGTACGTTACCGATTCAGCTGCTCTCCATTCCATTACAGGGGCCTGTGTGCTCGAAACACCTCTGTTAAAATGAAAGTTTTCACCATCTACATTCCATACAGCACGGCTGTGAAAATAAGCCTTTGCGGCAACGTCGAAAACACGACAAATCCTGTCAATCATGGCGGTCAATGTTACAGCATCCGGGTGCTCGAGCCGCTTGCTCACAAACTTATTCAAACATTATGTTCAGTTGAACACATTATGCATCCAAAATTCTGGTACCAGGCTTCCCCACACAGTAGCGCACCAGCAATAAAACACGGAGCCTGTGTCTGACATCAAAGCAAGTAGCATGCCTTTGCTTGGCATTTCTAGATGCGAGAACTATAAAGTAACAGCTGACAGGCATCCCTTGCCTTGTACTGTGTTAAACGCTGCGCTCCGGTATACTGCTCGCAACGCTCGAAGCGTGTGGGGAAGCCTGCCTGCACAATTAGAATATATATATATATATATATATATATATATATATATATATATATATATATATATATATATATATATATATATATATATATATATATATATATATATATATATACCGGGTGTCCCAGCTAAATGTAACCAAACTTTTAAAAAAGGCGAAGTGTCCTAGTCCAGTGAAACCAACCCAGGGTTGTTCATAGTCGCGTGGCCTAGTCTTGAGCATTTTTTTCGCTCTTCAAAGTTAATTAATTAGTTAAGTTTATTTAGCTAACTTTTTAATTATTACTTCAGGAAGAAAGTGTCAATACAAAAGTTTTAGATCACCTCGAAAAACCGCTAGTAGTGCTGTTTCCGTCAAGTTACGATTTACGTAGCTTCATTTATTGGCCTTAAAAGAAAGTTGTCACGTGACCTGCTGCTCGCTCACTTCTCTGCCCCAATGTGCACCCAAAGTCTCATCGAAGAGAGGACTTCAGAAAAAATGGATTTTATTCTTTAAGGCGCCTCTTGAGACGTTGAAGTGGCACAGTTGTCATGTGGAAGCCTTTTCTTATTGTGCTGGTTATAGTTAAAGGCCGGTAAAAAAACTACTTACGTAAAATTACTTTCCTGCGAATGTCTCAGTAAGCTGTTTCTCGAAGCGATCTACAAATTTTCCATTGACACTTTGTTCCTCAAGTCAATAATTAAAAAGTTAGTTAATTAAGCTTAACTAATTAGTCAACCTTGAAGAACGAAAAAATACTGCAGACTAGGTCACGCGACTCTAAACAACTCTCATTTGGTTTCAGACGGCTTGGACACCCCGTGTTTTTAAAAGCTTGGTTACATTTAGCTGGGACACCTGATATATATATATATATATATATATATATATATATATATATATATATATATATATATATATATATATTAAAAATATGGAAGGCAACTTCGCTGCCTGAATCACCAGTTCGCCCAAGTCTGCAGCCCGGCCATTACACTGGAAGATTGGCTAGCATGTGCGCTGACTCGCAATATATGCTCCTGCTTGTCAGGCCGGTCTCAAGACGGTGACAGAGGAACTTTTTCTAAGCCCTGTATCGTCTCGAACGCAGTTAAAAGCTTTCCAAGTGTTTCATAGTCATTCGCTGTGCACGTTTGGCAATGCTACTAGCCGTTCAATTCGTTGTGCGCGCAAGTTTCACGGGTCACTTTTCTCTGCATTTTTACCGCGCTGTTTTAACAGCTGCCATAGGGAGTATGCACCCACGTCCCAGTAGCGGTCATTTAGTGGTGCATGTAGCATGGTGAAAGGCTGCAAGGATATCTAATCATATCTTATCGCCACCTACTCTGGTTCGCACTGCTGAAGCTGCGCGCTGCACCTCTAAATTGCGCGCGTGACGTTACACGAATACCTCGGATAAAGGTGGTCCGCCGAATGGTCGCTCCTCAGAGCGACGAAGAGAAAAAAAAAATTCCGACTGCAAGCGTTATTCTAACCACCACTGGTGTAAACAGCAGCTTTGTTTTCCGATGCCTCGGACGATTGAATGCGCACATGCTCTTACCGTCCAGCATACAAGAAAACTGCTTCGGTGAAGGAGACGAGTAAAGGTAAAGAGTGAAAACCTATCATTTATAAAGCATTGAGCTCATTCTTGGCAAATTATTGCGTGCGCGTTAAATAAGTTACAGGTGTTTAACGTAGTTAAACCGAGTAGACGTGCGAAAGCATGTGTTCATTCTTCAACTCGAGGGGTCACTTAAGCTATGCCTTAAGGGTGTAACCCGATGGCTTTAATTGGTTAATGTCCATATATGCACAATTGGTCATTCTCTGCTAAACATTCACAGATCGCGGCGAGGGCTCATACCACTGCAAGCGAAGTGGCGCAGCGGTTAAGCGATGCACCACTACACTGGCAGGTGGCTGTTTCTGTCACAGCCACCGGTAGGGATTGTGCGACCCATGTTGCTCTCGCCGAGCAACCTTTCGCGACGAGTCATTAATGGCCATCTGCCACCTGCCTAACGAGCTATGTAAAGGAAAAACGTAAGTGAAAAGATAGGTGAAAAGCTGAGAGACGGGAAAAGGGCAGAGTGGGGGAGGGAACAAACGCGGGTTAGTGAAAAACTAGTCGAAATCGAGAGGGAGAAATGGGCGTGGGCAGGGCATGTGATGCGAAGGCAAGGTAACTGGTGGCACCTAAGAGTAACGGAATGGATTCCAAGAGAAGGCAAGCGTAGCAGGGGGCGGCAGAAGGTTAGGTGAGCGGATGAGACTAAGAAGTTTGCGGGGGTAGGGCGGCCCTAGCCGGCACAGGACCGGGTTAATTGGAGAGACATTGGAGAGGCCTTTGCACTGCAGTGGGCGTAGTCAGGCTGATGATGATGATTGTGGTGGTAATGATGATACTGATGATGCCACCTGCCTCAAATTGGTTACAGCTTGCGCGGTGCTTCTGCGAACTAACCCGAGCTTACCCGAATCTCGGGAGAATTAAGATTCTTGATCCGGGTTGCAACGGCCGTAGCGGTGCTTTCGCACTAAAATGATTCCCGGATGCTGCGTGCGCCGCAATTATTTATTTTTAGACGTGAGTTCTCCACTCACTGGATACACGGAAATAGTCGAAACCAAAACTGGATCTAGTTTCCTACTCCTGGCCAGAAGCGAAAGCGTGAACGGCGATAAGACCTAGCCCTGCGTGAAGCCCAGCGCGAACGTAATATATGCCTCCGCAGCCAGCACAGGTAATCGGCCCCATATTGAAAATGGACGGTTTCCCTCTGGTCCTTTGTATGCTGCCGCGGTGGCTCAGTGGTTATGGTTCTTGGCTGCTGACCCGAAAGACGCGGGTTCGATCCCGCCCTCCGTTGCCGAATTTCGATGGAGGCGGAATTCTAGAGGCCCATGCACTGTGCGATGTCAATGCACGTTAAAGAACCCCGGGTGGTTGAAAGCAGTCTGGTCCTTTGTATGACTGGTCGTTGCCAATACATTTCCAATATTGGCCCGATTAATTGTGCTACTGGGGTTGTGTCTAAACCGAGCACCGCGGCGTCACCTTGTCGCTCTGAATTATTCGTGTCAAGCGACAAGTTGAACCATTTAACTTTTTTTTTTCTACCTCTACTTTTCGGCATTTAGACGCACGGTTTGTGGCAGCTTCTGCCGCGTCTGTTGATCGGCCTGTTATACCAAAGTTTCGTATTTCTCTTTTTACGCGAATGATTAAACCCAGATTGGCCACGCTTGGATTTGAAGCAACCGTACTTAAGAACCATCGAAACGAAGCTGCACATATCGAGGTGGCAGCGTGGCTTTTATTAAGTACCGTGATTGCAATGCACTTGCATGTTTGTTTGTTTGCTTGTTTTTTTAATTTCCTCGTTCTTGTTCCGGCTCGCGACCAGATGCTGCAGGCCTTCTTGTGGTGTCTGTCGCTGTTTCTGGTCTGCCTGGTGATGTTCTTCACCGTGCCCTGGAACCAGGGCGACCTGCCCGACGACGTGACCAACTACATTTACGGCGGCTTCCACCGAGTCGCCTGGGCTCTCGGTTTCTTCTGGCCCACGTACGCCTGCGCCACCGGAAGAGGGGGTAAGCGACGCCAACTTTGCACTCGACCGGTGGAAAAACGAAAACACGTGCGCTCAATGTCATTTTCAGATAGCGTCCAGTGCAATAGGAGGTTGTTGTCTCCTCACTGCCTTGAGCGCCACAAGTACAAGGAGCCCATCACGGGCCATGTACACTAGAAACTTTCGAGCAACACTGCACTTGACTGCAATACACTTCTCTCTTCAACTGTGATCATGCTAGCGATAGGTCACAATTAAAACAAAGAAATCAAAAAGGAAGTCGAATCACTAGAAGCCGCATACCGGAGGTGCTGGAGCATCCGAGTACAAAACTGGCGAAAATGACGTGACTGACACAGAATGCTAAACAGGCGAAAACAACCATCTAAAGATTGTCTAGTAATAAGCAACTTCTCGATGACACTGCGCACCAACATTGCGCTCCTTAGATTCCCCCATAGCCTACTCACGATTAGAACAATCTTATGCGCCTCTCTCTGATGTTAATAACGCGCTAGCGGTTTCCGAGGTTCGTCTACGTTTATGAAAAGAGACGTCGTATGGTGCGCTACGCGGGGCAACCGCTATCTTTCAATATGCCCTGTCGAGGTAAGCATGGTCGCTTAGCAAAACACTTGGTACTGGTGGAACACTCCGTCAATATTTTCAATCGTACAATAACGACGCTGTCGTTCGTCGCCTGTACGCACGCACGGGCTTCCTTCAAGCATCATTCTTCCTTCTCGTTACTTTCTTAACGGTGCATTGACGCAGCTGTATTGCTCTCTCGCGAAATATAGATAATTCTTGAGATGACGTGGCGATTACATGTTTTCATGCATGTAACTACACGACTTTCATGCATGTAACTACAACAACTACACGACCTCGCCCGGGTAAACAGAACACACCACAACGACCACACAGTACAACAATGAATACACAGCTGCAGAATTTCTCACTGGTATACAGGGTCTTGACGTAATTTCCCCGCCATTACGTAGTTACTCTGAAGAAAGAAAAGCAATTGCGCTGAAAAGGAAAACGGTCGAGCCTGTTCTCGAACTGCTGCCCCTTGGGTCGTGAGCCGGGCGCACTACCCGTCGACCACTGAAGAACTTTTTTTTTTCGTTGTCTTCAAAGGCATAGAAATGCAATGCACTACAAGTCAGGTGGTTATTTACAAAACTGTAGCACTCGTAGCTGGCAATGAACATTCCAACTTTTTCAGTTGTGTTAGATTTCGAAACAGCACTACAACTCCACCATCGCAGTCACTGTCCCTCATCGCTAAATGGATTTTGAAACGTTCGTTCGAGTTGATTAAAGGGAGGCCATGTGAGTAATAAAATCAAAAATTTTGCAATGCTAAAATAAACAAGTAAATAAAATAAGGAACAGTGTTCGTATCTGCAAAGAGGAGGCTAGGGCGCTGAAGGGACCCATTGAAGCTATCAAGTCATACCCATAAAGCGGAACTTAAGTATCCCCCGAATTTTTATCAACGGATAAGAGTGAAGCATAGCCACGTCTACCCGAGGATCTTCGAGCTATCGTTAAGAAACTGAAAATTCTCCAGCGCATCTGCAGAACTACAGCTTGTTGTAGCGTTGCTCCTCCAAGCGAAGGGAATGCGTCAGCTGATGCATTTTACTCTGCCGGCGTTGATGACCCCATTGACCCGCGTGTGGAAGAGTGCGACCTTTCTAGTGCTTAAAAAGTAAACAACAAATGTTCTGTAAGCTCCTGAGCATGAAGGGAAAAGTCTTACATTTCTGCTGGCAACAGCCGCGACTTGAAATAGCCGAGAAGGGGTGTTGTTTCTACCATAACGGCGAGCCTGTCTCCTGGTTCCTTCTGTCACTGAGTGTACAGAAGCGCAACATACCATGTGTTTCAAATTATTCAATACAGATTTTTCCTTAAAGAGGAGTGAAAGATACGACAATGCGGGTTGTGCAGGCAGATTCTACAGCATGGCGGACATTATGTACCTTGCACAGCTCAATAATCAGAAGGTGAATTAACTATATTTAACTAATCAACTTGTTTATTTGTTATTTTAGGGGCTGATATTATAAGGCGAAATTGAAGGCTGACAAGATTGAAGTTGAGCTCAGTTTTGAAATTTTCCTAATCGACAATGTGGTTCGATATATCGAACTTCAAAAATGACGCATTTTAAAGCTCGTTGAACTGGCTTTCGCGCATTAGATATTTTAAAAAAATGTCGTTGTTCACATTTCTTATGTAGCAAATAAAGAAACAGTCTATGAATTTTATGAAGTAAAAACAGGTAGCTATTTCCACGCAAGACTACGCGCAGCGACGCAATTTTATCAATATGTAATGATTGAAAGCCAACTCAACGAGCTTTAAAGTGCGTATTTTTGAAGTTCGGTATCTCGAAACACATTGTCGATTAAGGAAATTTCCAAACTATGCCAGCCTTCAATTTCGCCATATAATCTCGGCCCCTAAAATATAAAATAAAAAGGTTGATTAGCTATATTTAGTTAATTGTATAATTATAGAGCTGTATCAGGTACATAACGTCAGCCATGCGGTAGAATTCACCTGCAAAAACCGTTGTTGCTCTCTCGCCTTTTCAAAGAAAAATATGGATATAATAATTTTAAACACCGGCTATATTTCATCTGTCTGCCAAATAACGAACTTAGGAATAAAGACGACTGACCGGGCCAACGGCACTGACATCGTCAATTTCTAATTCTTTCATATTTTTTTCAGTGCGCTGCCGGCTGATTGAGCGCCACCAGCCCATAGTCTCTCTCTCTCAGCAGCCTCAAAATCTGCGGCACACTTCTTTTTATTATTATTATTATCGAGTATCGTTAAAATACATGATACACTAAAAATGTAATTTCGGTACCGATACTCCGACACTTTCATTTTTGGCCAGTGGAACCTAATACCGATATACAAAAGGTACCGAAGGAAAGTATCAGAGATATATGTATCTTCGATACTGCCCCTGCCTGATTGCAGGACGCTGTTTAAACCCTTCTTCCCTCACCCTGTTTGCTTGCTAGCTCATTATAATGTTTATCTTTGCTCTCTTCTTCATGCAGGCTGGTTGAACAAGATGTTTTCGTGGAAGTTCTTCCTGCCGTTGTCCAGGCTAACGTTCTGCATCTACCTAGTTCACGTACTCATCTATATTCTGCGCATGATTCGTCTGAGGACGTACATCAACACGGATGAGCTTTATCAGGTACGAAATGAAAAAAGAAAATGCACTTTAACAAAGCGATGACAAACGACACATGTTTTTAAACTACGCACGTCAAAGCATTTGTTTTCAAATCTCATACTGAAACTTGCACAAACTATGCATAAACTTGCATAAACTCCCCCCTCTCTTTTGCAGCTCAACACCGCACTAGGCGTCTTTGCTCTGAGCATCGTGTTCGGCTACGCGCTTCACATACTCGTCGAAGCCCCCGTATTTCAACTAGAGAAGATCATATTCGAGCGCAAAGCGGAGCATCCGCTGCCATTGGCCGGGACGAACGGCGTCGCGAACGGTGTCGACCACGCGAGCACCAAGGATGAACTCAAGAGCAGCATTCTATAGCCGCCTTCATGGTCAACACTTGAAGACAACGCGACACCAGAAAACAATCACTGCTTCCTGCCAAAGTATCCGCCCTATGCGACTACCCAGCCGAAAGTATAGTCGCGATCCAGTTTGAACGAATCATCTAGCTGATAGCCGGAAGCGCTGACTGTTGGAAGAGTTGGTGTTGCTTGCTGGAATACGTGACAGTGCATTTAGACATATGACAGAGACATGCAGGGACTCTACATCTGCGGTATTCCTACTTAGTCTTGAAGTATGGCGTCCCTACAGTCGTCTGGAAGACAGGTCCGAACGCCGCGGCCGTGGTGTCTGCGCTTGTCTCCAGGGGCTCCGAAACCTTGACTTTAGTTGCGGGTAGGGGGGGGGGGTCAAGATTTAAGTTTGTTTTGTTATTGATTTATGTGTTGTTTTTAAATGTTTATTCAATTATTTTTTTCTTTGTATTATTTCTAGTCTGCACTGCTTAAAGGCGTATTTGTTTAATGCATATACGTAAAGCTTAAAATAAAATGTGCGCCTTTATAAAGATGTCTATCAGTGTCAAATGAAACGCGGACAGGATAACTGAAACGTGAACACAAGACCACAAAAACATTAGGTTCTGCAGAAGTAATACAGGCTGGGTTCATTGAAACTTCTATGCTAAGGTCTTGGCATCATCCTACTAAAAATTAAATGGACCAGTATTAATTCTCCTTCGGCTAAAATCTTCTTGATTTGTTGTTACCGTTTCCACTGTCTTGTTCGCATTTGATTTCGCGCTGACTGCACGTGCACGCGAGAAGCGATCGAGTGGAATAAAAAAAGCTTCCGCATAGACTGTTTCAATTCTGCTGAGCATACCCATAAACAGGAGTCAATCAGTCAACGAATCCTGTTGGGACGTGATTGGCTTACGTTTTTCAAAGGCAAAAGCTTTGACTGGCTACACAGCCAACTATCTCAGCCACACCGTGCTGTGCAAAAATGATGTCCTAGAAATAAAGAGTTTGTCAGAAATGTGATCGCAGCGCAAACAGTTGGAGACTTAAGGGGGGAGGGCGCTGCCCTCTCTGGATAATTTTTTTTTTGGGGGGGGGGGGGGAGCCTGCCCCTTTTCCCCCCGCCTTTGTTCCGGAGTCCTTGCTTGTCTCTTTGTCTACTTGTGTTGTCATATAACATGTAATGGTGGAATACAAGATTACACGACCATGGCGGCAGAAATAACGCATTGCTGTCACTGTAAATAAAAGCGTGCATAATTTTCCTTTCAGACCAGCACAGTGAGGGCGTTCTCAAACATCGTTATTGTGTTGCCTATCCTGACGGGTGTTAACTGCGCATGCGTACTGCGCTACGGCAGTCGCACGTGCTGTCATAGCCTAGAAAAGCTGGCGGCTGCAGCAGTTAGGCGGCTGCACTGCGTTAAACGGTGCAGATAAATGTAACAACACGATGAGTGAGCTGGATTCACTTTTCTATTTCGCAGCCGCTGTTTGAACCAGCGGGCCGACGTTACCAATGTATAGACATATCAAAGCACTCTTTTAGCCTCGGGAATGCTGTCTCGCATGCCATTTCCTTTATTTCTTCATACCTCTCAACTCCGAATGTGCTAATAAAGTGAGTTGTATGCTGTGATGTGTACTTCTTCCGCATCATTTTTTTCGCGAGCAAACACAACAAAAATCTCCACTCAGAGGCGGTATTTTTTGTAATCGCTCTTTTCTGATCTATTCCTTTGCTGCTTTATCATCGGTAGCTGCCGCCTCTGACGTCAAATCGGACAGGTGGTAAGCAATGTAAGTCGCCGGCTCTCGTACCAATGGCGGAGCTAGCCAATTTCAAAAAAACAAGGGAATCGATTTGGAAAAGAATCGTTCGAAAATACCGCCCCAGGACTTCTCACAAGAAAAGGTGATGCTTTGTTTTTGTTTGTTTGCCGCGCTTCCATCGGCATATACAAGTAACACTATGGTGACGTCCAGATTTCTAAGTAGCAGGCTTTCGTAGTATCCCCAATTAACAATTATATTAGTCCGTAAGCCCTGAAATCTAAGATAATTCGAAAAGCGGCGCGCCGAATTCATTCTGCACCTGGCTGATACTTCGTTAATTTCTTGGTGAAACAATGCAATGGAAAAGCAGCTGCGTGATGGATATCGAATATAGCCCGAAAAAGGCACTGTACGTCGAGAGAATATATGAGCCGTTTTTATCTGAAGTGGGATATGGGTGCAAAATTCTGACAGGTTTACCGAAGACATACACAAGAAATGCCAACTTCTTCAGTCATTCATTACTAAGGAATTTTTTTTTTATCATGAAGAAAAGGTAAAACAATTCTCGTAACGACCAGATATATCAACCAATTTGAATAGCCCGCGACTTGGGAAATAATGCCTGTGGCTGTCTGGTCTGTCCCCGCGGACGGCTGATACTATTGCTGACCGGTGGCCGCCATCGTTGTGGGCATACTGTATTTTTGTACAATATAGGGGCCAAATATTCGAGAGCTACAACCGAAGGGGACAATCACAAGTTTTCTTAAGTTTGTATAGCACAAATTATGTTGTCAACCTTATTGGGCGTATGCGCACAGGAACCTCGTTTCGAGACGCGCCGTGCTCTGTGGTACCTGTGCCCTTGCACTGCTCGGCAGGCAGTGGACCCTCTCCACACGCTTTCGCTTTTCCCATATGAAGCCAGCGAACACAGTACAAATTTTTGCCTGTCAAAACAACTAAAACAAAAGTGAAGCAAAAATCTGATATATCTAACGCGAACGTCATCCCATTAGTAGATGAAGTCCTAAGGAAGGTCAAAAGTTCTTGTTATGAGACACTGGACAACGTTACGGGAAAGATCATGGAACAACGAAATTGCAAGTTCAATCCCAGCCGCGGCAGTTGCATTTCAATAGAAGTGGCATGAAAAAAAGAAGAAAAAAACGCCCGTGTACTTTGATTTTGGTCCAAGATGAAAAAATTCCAGGTGGTCTAAATTAATCCGGAGCCGTGCACGACGATGTGCCAAGAAACGTGCAGTGCTGTTTCAGCATGTGGACGTTTATTGTTGAATCAATCAATCAATCAAGCAAGCAATCAATTGACTGATAGAAAATCAAAACATGACGATCACTCTCCATACTATACAGTCGACTGGAAGCAAGCTGGCCGAAAATATAATTCTTGCAGTCTTGGCACACAGTGCTGAGTTGAAAGGTACGCTGCATTGGCCGCGAATGCAATTTTAAATTGCTCTTCCATTATACGAAACTCCGCCGTCGGGCTTCCCCCCACATTGCATTTACCCCAACCAAGGTGGCGCTCGGAGCGATTTGAAGACAAGAGGATGAACGCAAAGACGAATAAAAGGAACTATGAAAAGCAAAATTCAAACAGGAAACTGACACTGTCTATTATGTTCCAACCAGACACGAGATCAGCCGTTTAGGTTGGGCCAAAATAGAAATATGGAAAAGCCTGCTTTCTAAACTTCGTATGCTTAGGCTGTACATATTTTTTTTCCGCAACCCGCGGGGTGCCCGTGAAAATTTACGGTAGACTACACGCAACCTCTTCCATGGGTAAAAAAGAATTAATACCAAAGCAAGCGGACCTTGACCTGCCATTACCGATAGCAGACGACGACCAGAAATCGGCCTACTTTGAGCAGGCGTGGTTCTCGGTAATGTACTGGAAAGCGTGCCGAGCAGGCGCCAGGAAGGGAAGTTGCGTTAGTACAGGTGAAGTGTTACTTTCAATTGCGACCCACTACAGGGGTTAATAAATGTGACACGAAATTCGGGACAGACATTTCAGCAGGCCTGGGGCCATCTCCTATATTGTCCACAATCAAGCTCTGTATGACACATGCAACGAAGGTAATACAGAACAGCATTCAATATAACTTGAAAAGCTGGGGCGGCCTCTTGCTAACTCTGTTTTAGAGCGCAGTTGTTAGGCGCCCGTTCCTGTGTTCCGCGTCGTAGTCGTCGGCGTTGTCGACGTAACACGCCATCTGACAAGACACGGGTTGCCCTGCCACCTGACAGGTGTCAGGTAGTATCAGAGCGAAAGGCCACCTGTCACGGCGAAAGCGGACGAATGGGCAGCAGGAAGGTGGCTGCTACGGGAAGATCCCGGAAGGTGGCTAGTAGGGTGCCTTGATGTCCGCGCGGCGCTGGTCATCGAGGCACCCTAGTGGCTAGCAGCGCACAGGCCATCTGCCAGCGGTGGCAGGTGGCATGTGAAGAGCTGCGCTCAAATTTCGCATTACCGACTATCGCAATCTTCTCTCAATTATTTTTTTTATATTCTTTTGTGCTGGTTGTCAGTTACCACGGCAAGCGTATGCAAAAGTACACGCGCCCGCATGTGAATGCGGGCGTTTGCGAACGCGAACGTTGCGTTTCGACCAAAATGCGGAGAGGTCTCGGACCTCTGCTACGCAGTACGAGCATGTAGCAAGGCAAACTCGGGTACTGAGGAAAACAGGAGGAGCCTCGAGCAGTGAGAGGCGCGGTACTAGCCAGCTCGGACCCCTCGACGGGTGAAGAGGGCCTGACGGGCAGCAACCACCCTTGGACTCCCGGACTTGGAAGAACCATACCCCTAAAATATTTTAATGCTATATCATTTAGGCTGTCTCGCAAACAAAAAAAAAATCCGGTTTCTCTGTCGCAAAATTCCTTGACTGGTCGAGAGAGGTCACGTGACCTCGTGACTTCTTCACAACCTGCCCTGATAAGCCACCCTGACTGGTGTAGAGAGGCCATGTGACCTTGTGACGTCATCAGAACACGCCCACTGTGGCAGGTAGCCACCATGGCAACCTGCCACAATCCCAAAAATTCAAAACAAAATTCCAAAGGACCCCCAAAATTTTGCAAGTAGGCCCACCCCAAAAATGGATTAAGGTGGATTAGTGGGTCGAATTAGTATGACTCCCATGATAATCCAATAGAAGTTATTCGATCATTCTAAAAGGTGATGACTCATGCATACCATACACGGGCAATGGAACCAGTTCCAACTGGAATTGTGGCGGGAAAATTGCAAAAACATTAGACTCTCAATGTAGACACAATAGCAGGCAACCTAAATGCTATCGCATTCTCCCTCTCTGACTAAAAATTCACTGCTGCTAAACGTCCCCTTACTTCTTACTGTCCTATTCTGCGCAGATTCTACCTACGCGAAAAGTAGATAACTGAAAAAAAGAAACCGCCTGCAGCGGGCAACGAAATAGATGGCGCTAGAAGGAGCGGCGGAAATAGGCATCAAGTGGGTTAGCTGTAGCTGCACCATAATTTCCTGACTTACTTCACCGTCATTACGCTGAACCAAGTCGTACCAAGATAACAACTTGATCGGTATAACTGGTGATCTATATTCACGATTCAGAAAAACAACCGCATTCCTGGACAATTCATAGCGGCGACGCCAAAGTAAAGCAATAAAAAGGAAAGGCTTGTTCTCAAAACACAATAGTGTCGAGATCGACACCAACGTGGAAGCGCAGGTGCTACTTATCGTTACACCACGAAGGACGGCGAAGTTCAGGACTTACACCCAACAGACGTAAGGCATAATTATTTAATTACTTAATTTTATTTGGACAGCGTAGCGTGTGGCCATGTCGCAGAGCGCGAGTGCATTGTTGTCTAATGTGCCCCGCTCGGCAGGAAACGTGCGCGTAGAAAAGCGATATCGCGGGATGCGGCGGAGAGGAGGCGATTGTGTAGACGCGGATAAAACAGCGCGTGAGGTGCGACAAAAGGCGGGCTTCTCAGCCACCGAAACCAACAGTAAACGCCACGGAATTCCCACATCGTACTTGAAAGGGAAGAAAAGAAAGCAATAAAGGACATCGCTATTAAGTTGTCTTCTTTCCGTTCGGCGATTTCCCCCGTTCTTGAATAAAACTACCGGAAACGAAACTGCGGCTCCGTTTTATTTCGTGGCCATTGTCCAAGTCTCTTTTCCCTTTCAAACAGGCGAAAAGAGGGGTGCCGGAGGGTGGGGGGGTGGGTTGCTCTATGGCTCTGCTGCGTCTTGTTCGTGCAACCTCTCAGACCAGCCGGAGCCTCAGAGCGATCCGCTCGCGGTTGTTTGCGGCGTGTCGCGTTACGAACCGCAGCTGTCGGGTGCGACGCCTCCCTTACTTGGGGCGTCAGCTCAGAGGCGAGAGCACGTGCTCGGGACTCGGCAGCGACATCACCAGCCGTGCTTCGTTACGGTTCGACGTGGCCAGCTTTCGGCAAGCCATGGCTCGGCGCCCGTTCACACATTCGCTGATGTTCGCCGCAATATTAGGCACCGCGCTGGCACTGTTCGGAGCCGCGGTCAGGGGCGCACAGGGCGCCGAGTCGGCCACGCGCAGTTACGAGGACGACCTCAACGAAGTGATCAAGGTGGCTGTGCAGAAGCTCCTGCCGCTCATCTCGGACGTGGTGACGAGACCCGAAATATCCACCGACTGTTCGACCAGCATGATCAAGACGTTTCTGGCTCTACGCCAACAGAAAGCCTGGGCGGTCAGGAGTGAGTATGACAGTTTTTGACGGCGAAACTGTTGTGTTTTTTTTCTACTGCGCTTTGATGTGCCGCGCTGTAGGAGAGCCGCCGATGGTCGCAAGACGGTCTGTGCTGTTATAAGCAAAAAAGAAATGGAAGGAACCATTCTGACGCTTCCGGCATGGGAAAGCTTTCGTTGTACACTCCCGAGAGTCTGACCAGAACGAATGACGTCCTATGCTAGAAGCGTTGACATTAGGCCACCATCCATTTCTTTCGGAACTCTTGAGGAGGCACTCTTAACTGTTAAAAAGATTGTGAAGATATTTAAAGCATGAAATGATTTTAGCTTCAATTCTCATCAAGTTCAGGCGAACATCGTGCACGAACCGCAGCGAGCCTGAGGCCGAACATGAAACCCAACTTATTCGAAAACTTCCGAATTTTTGCCTAAGAATAGATACCAGCAGAAAAAAAAACCCGTATTATACCCATAGCGCGATTCGAACCAGCACCGGCGCAAACGAGCAGCTTTGTTTTTTGATGCCTTAGACCACTGAGCCACCACTCAAAAGCTTCTTCTCGGACGCGGTATTTAATACAGTGATATAACGTTCCATCTACATGAACTATTTACAAAGCTTCCAGCAAGCGGCATCAAAATCATCCAACAGCAAAGCAGGCAGGGTAGAGCATGTCACCAAGAGGGAGCGCCACTTTGGTTCGAAGTCCTTCTGGTCATGCACTTCTTGAAGATGAACGATCATTTGACTGAAATGGAATTTTGCTGAAACAACAGATTCACAATGCCAGTCCATCACGCGAGTTTTCCAAAGGCTGTGCAGTCCAATTAGAAAGAACATGTCTAGGAGTTCATCAATATATTGCCGAGCAGTAACGCACAGTACAATATGAGAAGTGCAATTCGCTTTTTCAAGGTCCGCTGCAGGACACCCCAAAACAGTACTGCGTCTTTACAATTAATGAAGCAATGCTCATTTGTTCTTGGAACGTCACATAGAGGGCAATGAACCGCCAACGCAATTTTTTTTTTTCTGAACCGATGTCTTCATGGCCAAGGTCTCAGTGTGCAGTTTGTAAATGAAAGTCTTGGTGCATGGTGAAACGGAAATTTTTCGCACCAGCACAAATAAATCATGTCCTGCCAATCCAGAATACATTGAATGGTAAATGAGCGGAGGGAATAACATTGGAACCAAGTCTTTGTTCAATCGTTTCCGCAAAGCTGAAAATAAAAATTCAGTTGCAAAACAGGCTACTAGAAAGTGTATAGCAAAATACATCTCGTGCATCGATTCCCATAAACAAGGAAGGACACAAAAGTGAGAAGAAACAGTAGAGTAGGCAAATCGTTAACTATATTTGTTTGCACGAACACACGAACTATCGGGTGTGAAATGTCCGCGGAAAACATAAAGCGGGAAAAAAATCTGCCACACATAAAGATGGAAGCTAGGCCAACAGCACCACAGGTCTCAGCAGGTAATCACTTCTCATGTGCTCGAAGGACGAATCCCAGTAAAAAGTGGCAAATACTTTACGAAAATAGTTGTTATTATACAGCCTGGCGCAATAAATAAACAGCAAAACATAATAGTTTTTGTTGCTAGAAGCATGGCAAAGGCGCTAGCCCAGCCGAATATTGATAGACCATGTGAGAGGAAGGTCTGAGAGTGGCACTGCCGAGCAGATATGTGATATTTTCAATAGCTTGCACTATGCTTGCTCGCGATTAATGAGACGCCAAGGTACTTGGGCGGCCCATACGATCATGCCACACCGGCATATTCAGCCCGCATAGACCCACATTATTCAAACCGTAGACCGAAATTCTTTGAGTGGTTCATCTGAGATACAGCCGCCGCGATGGCTCAGTGGTTAAAGCGCTCGACTGCTGACCCAAAAGACGCGGGTTCGATCCCGGCCGCGGCGGCTAGAATTTCTTTGGAGGAGAAATTCTAGAGGCCCGTGTACTGTGCGATGTCAGTGCACGTTAGAGAATCCCAGGTAGTCGAAATTTCCGTAGCCCTTCACTAAGACATTCCTCATAGCCTGAGTCGCTTTGGGACGTTAAACCCCCATAAACCATCATCTGAGATCCACAAACTGCGCCAAACTGTGTAGTCAGGAGAACAGCTTCATCCACGCTGGGTTTGTATGCGCTGTTGTGCCATAGAGGTGGTCCCGCTGCGCTCGCCACCCGTTTCGTGACTGAGCGTTGCCAACTCTCTTAGCGGTAGCGAAGACTCCGAGTCAGGCGTCGGTGAGACTAAGAAAACGCTTTATACACTATGTACAGGACATAATATACTTCAACATCGGCACGGGGGCCGAGAGCTACACAACGCGACTGTTCTCGCACAGCGACGATCAGCGAGACACCAGCACGTCACACCATCCGACTCCACTCGTGAGCAGCACTCGACTCACGGTGGGTCGGTCACTCGGTCACTCACTTCCAAGCTGCAGCGTTGGGGCTTATATAGCCTGAGGAACGGTGGCCCCTCAGAACTGGCCAATCCAAAGGCAGCACTCGACGGCAATCCGAAAGGACCAGTCAGCGATCGCGCGGGCCAACCACTTCAAATTTTGCCGCGCGCGGTGGCGGCCGGGGAGAAGGAAAACTGGCGCCTCGCTGTCTGGCCTTTTGCGACAGGTCCAGGCGTGTTGCTTGCAGATGCTTCTCCTTAGGACTCCGCTGCCGTACGACGCAGCCTCGTGGCTTGTCAAGGGAGCGTTAGGGCGCGTGCCTTGCGGCGCTGCACCAGGGCTTGTCAAAAGGGACGCTCGTAGGAGAAAGTTAGCGGCCGGCAGAATTGGAATCCGGGTGGGTTTCCCGGCATGACAGCGCATAAAAACGCTAGATATTCTGCATACGCCAGCATCCTGAGCTCGTTATCCATGGTAAAAAATCCTCGGACAGCACTACTCTGCAGCATGCTTACACGCAGCCGATCTGAGTAAAGTGCGAAGAGAAGCAGGAATAATGCACACCGTTGTTTGACAGAAGAAAATATGGACACGGGCTGTGAAATGCAACATTTACTATCAAGAGCGTAGAGCAGTTAATGTAGTAAAGGCGGATCCCATTGTAGACATAGTGTATTCTGAACCGACATTGACGCGTTCCAAAAGAGAAATAGAAAAATGTGACGGACACGTTTAAAGGCCTTCTCAAGGTCAATTTTGAGCATCGCCAGTTGCTCCTGAGAGTTGCAGCAAAACTGTAAGACTACGGCAAAGATGTAGGTTCGTTTATATGCAACAGCACCTCAAGGCACATGTCTGGTGATGTCCAATGAGAGTAGACATTATTTTAACTGTAGCCGATTTGACAAGGTTTTTGTAAATATCCTATAGTCGACATTATGTAGCGAAATGTGCCTATAACCCATTAGAAATCGCAGTTTTTCATCATTTTTTGGAGTTAATGCAATGAGACTTTTTGTGAACGCCTCTCGCGTTGTTTGTCCTAACTGGAACCCCCCCCCCTAGGCGCATATGTTCTGACGTCGTATCCCTAATCTTTCATCTGTACGTCTGCGTTTTCAAATGCTCAGATCCAGTAGCGCTTACGCTGCGTCCGTGCACTTGAGCCGGATGATTCAAGAGATTGAAAGGTTAGACTATGTTACCAAGGGCAGTTTCAAGCAGCCGCACAAGAAGGTGAGAAGGCGGCCGAACACCTCACTAAGACCGATGGAGAAGGAGTGAGCGCTGTGGCGCGTCAAACAGAGATAGCAGCAAGGGGCGCTGAACGCCCTGCCCACCACGAAAAGCAGAAGCGGCTGAACGCGGCGTCACGTAAAGCGCCATAAGCTGCGAAGGAAGCCGAGCACGCCGTGCAGCTAAGAAAAGCGGCTAATGGCGAAGGCTCCTCAAACCGCAAAAGCAGCCAGGGGGACCATGAGTGCTGCCTCGAAGAACACACGTTCAGCAGCAAAAGGTGCTGGCCTATACCTGTGAACGGTCCTAGTCGGGCGGTCCTAGATACGCTACGCCTCTCCTGCAGTGCATTTCATGTTTTCACATACTCGTGATGACGAGATAGGCCACAGTTTCTTTTTTGTTGTTTAGATTCCAAGAACCATAAATATAGACCATCTACGGTAAAATGAACTTGAAAAAAGCATAAAAATGGAACGGTTCCTCATTAGGTGCGACATCACATTCTATCTCACGCCGTACGGCCAACCGCCACTATATATATTTGATTAAAGCCTCGAGAAAGTATGAAAGCAAGTTTACCCCAGTGAATACGCAACGAATATTCAGAGATCGGGGGCTACGCATACTTGCGGTCGGCATGATTAACGGAGGGGCAACATCGCCCTGCTTTGATTGACGTGCGACGCTCTCCTCGGACTGGTGTGGAAGTGGCAAAGCTTCGCAATTGTAGGAATGCGTCTAGAAAAACGTGTCACTAAACTGTTTTGATGTTTTGCTCATGAGTAAACGCGTACAGCATAATAGGTTCATGCAAATCTAAGATGTTTTGTCATGTTTTGTTTGGTTTGGTTCATGGGGTTTAACGTCCCAAAGCGACTCAGGCTATGAGGAACGCCGTAGTGGATGGCTCCGGAAATTTCGACCACCTGGTGTTCTTTAACGTGCACTGACAAAGCAAAGCATACGGGCCTCTAGCATTTCGCCTCCATCGAAATACGACCGCCGCGGCCGTGATCGAACCCGCGTCTTTCGAGTCAGCAGCCGATCACTATAACCATTGAGCGAGGCACAGCGGCGGCTTTTGCTGTAATTGAGCAGTTAACAGTTAGGTCAGTTTTGCAAAATGGCGGATTATATTTGAAAACAACAGTTCGAAGTACACAGCATTTTATGCAAGTTTGATTTGAAGCAGTAAGAATAATATTGTACTCAAGAACCGGCATGATTTGACGCCGCGCTTTCAACCAAATGATTGTACTTTTAGAGACTTTGTTTCTATTGTTCATGTCACTACTTACTCATCATCATCCATAGTACTAACCAGAACTCCAGTTAACCATAATTTGTATGCACTGCGCAAAACTCTCTGCACAAGAATCACGAAGTCCCTGCAAACTTCTCTCTCTTATGGCCGCTGCGGTGGCTCACTGGTTATGGTGCTTGGCTGCTGACCCGAAACACGCGGTTTCGAGCTCGGCCATGGCGATCTCATTTCGATGGAGGCGAAATGCTGCAGGCCTGTGTACTGTGCGATGTCCCAGGAGGTCGAAATTACACACAGTCTTGCACTACGGCGTCCCTCATGGCCTGATCGCTTTGGGACTTTAAACCCCATAAACCAAATGGCTCCTGACCATCTGATTCACCATCCTCCCCCTTCGTTAATTGCTATGAATAAAGTCTTCATCCATCAATCAGCCGTTTCCTTATGAATCAATTTCAGAATTCGATTAACTTTGAGGGGCCGAAGGTGCGCAACTTGCGGATAAAGCATGTGAAGTCTGTATGTGCTAGCGTTTTAAATGGTGACGTAATCGCCAATCTAAATCGCGATGATGTTCATGCTTCTCCGCAGCGCAGAGCGTAAGGTAGAGCGCCGCGTGATGAAGTCAATAACGATGGCTGCAGATATTCATCGTAGTAACGCTTATCCGAAAAAATAAAACAAATAGCACCAAAAGCAAAGCCCTCGGAGCGTTGTTTGGAGTCATTCGACGGGACATGGCCGGCCGAGGGCGCAAGCATCAGAACTCTGAAAGCCGACCATTCATGGCGTCATCACTGAGCTTCTCCGCACTTCTCTGACGCTGCAAGAAAAAGCTTAACACCGTCGTGGTTTTAATCGGTGATTCTGCCACTTTTCGAAGTGCTAACGCAAAAACACTTGGCATGCTCTACCTTCAAGCTTCGTACATTCGCTAATTCTTGAATTTCCTTCAGCAGTCAAAAAACACCTCAGGTTTCCTTAAGCTTCTACCCAAAGAAAATGCCATATCACCAAGATGAAACAAACTATGAGCCTTAAAGAAAATAGAGCTTCAAAAATTGCATCATTTTAAAGCGAATTATTCTGCAGCTTCCATTTATGGTAATAGAAGCCTGAGTACAGCAGCAATGCTGACTTAACCTAGGAAAATTTCGCCATCAGTAACGCCGTTTCTTAACTCCTTTTTTTTTATTTTACTTTCCGAGGTCATGGCTCATTGGCTTAATCGAGACGAGAGCGGACAGAAAAAGCGTTTAGACGCGTTAAAGCCTTTCGTATACGACAAACCCTTTACTCTATCTCACATTGGCGCAGCTGAGAACAGCAAATCACGAGCCGAACGCTCAAAGTTGTTCGCGCGTTGAAACAACCCCTGATTGGCCGTGCCTTAACCATCGCACGCCGGGCTATCATGACGGCCGCAAGTCACGGGAGCAAGCCAGTAATCGACCGCTCTTAGGGGCGGTATGCTTCAAACATTCGATTCTTCATTCGATGCTTCAAAAACCCTGATTTTCTGCCGTCAGCGGTATTGCTTCCACTTTAGGTGTAAAAAAAAAGTGCTAACCGCAGAGTGTAATATCACAATAAATCACTTAATATTCTCAAGTTTTACCGAGATATGCGGCAACAACTGCTACACTTTTTGCTCAGAAGTTACTGCCGCGCTTATTTTTTGGTGTTTGATACTTAGTTGCATTGCTATTGCAAAACTTAGTTTCATAAAAAAATGAAGTATGACAAAATTGCGCAAACAAGCGATCGAAGATACAGTATTTGGCAGAGTTTGTTGCTTTAAATAAGCGGCACTATGCGCTCGGGTGCTTGCGGTAAAAATAAGTAGGCAATACCTGCCTAGGCACGTGCAGAACGTATGACATACATTTGCAATCAGTGCATTTCTGAGCGGGCGCTTTCGTGAACTAGTTATACTGCGCGGAACTTACATTTATCCTTCAACAGCGGTATTTACGGCGAAAAATTTCTGCTGCGATTATGGCCGAGATCGAACCATTTTTCCCCGGCAGAATGATTTCAAATGATCTGTGGCTATCGAGGTCAGCAGATATGTTCGCACACTAAATGATTTGCAGAAGAACAGCCGGAGCACAGTCCAGGTACTACATCCTCAAGTTTTGGCTGCCGCTCCACCCCTAACATTCGAACAGGTTGCACTAACGTAATGGCGGCCATCATGTTCGAGTCCAGGGGCCGTATTCTATAAGCTGCTCATTTTTCATTGTCCATGACTCATTCATTTGGCTCTGGGTCATTAAGATATAGCCGCGGCTTTAAAGCGCCTGTGGGGAGCAACCCGGCCATAGGTGGTTGCGACCCGGTCGCCTGCTGTTGACAAAGCGCTGCGGTGCACCTCACCATTAAGCTGCATATCGCAGCCAATAACAGCCAGTGGTGAGGACCGGTCGCCAATCACCTAATAGCCGGGTCGCTTCCCACAGACGCGTCAAAGCCACAGGTATATCTGCCACACAGGGCCAAATGGACGCAAAATGGACAATGGACAGCTTATAGAATACGGCCCCAGGAGGAAGACGAAAAGCTGCGTTTTTATATGATGCGCATATCGCAACCGGCTCCGACGTCAACCGTGGAATCTACGAATGGACAACCATCGTGACTCCAGCGACATCACGCGCAAAGCGTCTAAAGGCGCGTCGTTTGGGTTCAGACAACTGGGGATGCCGCTTTTATATGGTATTAACATGATAATCACTGCCCTCTATTGTCAGACACACAGCTAGGTCATATCCATTGTTCTATTTACTCAGCCTTGCTTCCTGTTTTGAACAGATAGGTTCCTAAGCTACCTTTTAATGGGGTATCCTGCATACATACTACTGTAATTTTAGGTTACTTTCGCGTAAACAGGTCCCCACGAAGAAATTATAACGTGAATACCAAAATAAAAATCATGACCCTTTCTCTGTCGCTCTGACCTTCTTTGTGTCCCAGTGGCCATGTCCAACGCCATGTACGCCCCCAATGCCCTTGAAGGCGCGTACGTGGCCATGGGCGGCTTTGACCAGTGCCTGCGAACCCGGGTGCGCTCGTCCGACGGCGAGCTGTACTTCAAAGGGCAGTACTGCTCCGTGCTCTTCTCCCTGCCCGAGGACTACCACAGGCGCTTCATCCACTCGTTCCACGAGATCGGGGAACTTCAGGTAAGCTAAACTGTCATACGTGGTAATGTAGGCAGAACTCCATAGTCCTCGAAGGTGCTGGCAACCCATCGCAAATTAGACTGCAGCGAATTAGGCATGAATCTGGCAATCCAGACAGGATAATGAAGCTAGAAGTGACATCTGCCACACAGCATGATGTTGGTTCAAATCCTAAAAGCACTTTAAAGATACGTGAAGCAAAGGAGCCAAGAACATCGACCTTGTGGCCCGCTGAGTGGCTTCTTCTCAATGTACAAGCGAGGTTTGAACTGCAGGCCTGCTTGCTTAGCAGTAGGCGGCCTTCCACCTAGACAGAGCTTAAGCCATTGCCATTAGCAACTTAGTATACAAACGACAACCATCATCGTATATATGATTGCTGCGTGTTCCTTCGGCTGCTCGTTGCGTACGCTGGTAGCTCTTCGCGTGCAGCTTATCTGATGGTTGCGCATGTGTGATGTGTGTGTTTCTAGTGGATAAGTGGGCCAGATGGCATCAGTGGAATACTAATCGCCTAAGCCTCTATTTCAGCTCTCAAAATTCGTAACACAACTCACATCAAGCGACTAGCAATGTTTTTTCAGCCAATCCTGATATTAACAAAATTTCGCTTACAGAAAAACTGCAAATTAGTTTGAGAGCGAAAGTGTGATTATTTTACCCCCTAGGCAATGGCCTACGTGGAATGCAGCATTGCTCGTTTTTCTTCTTTAAATCATTGTCAAAATGCTTTGTCACTGTAGGTTTGATGATGACAGGTAGTTCCTAATGTGCCCTGCAGAACGACACATTTCTGAGCGAGGTCACTCTCCTGGCTTGTTCTTCGGAATCACGACTGACAATCGCAGAAAGTTCGCTGAAATATTTCGGTCGTCCAAGTCCAACTCCTATAAAAGTCATATTGACCTTTCAGGGACCACAAAAGCTTGCGAAAGCGCGAAGTTTCAGCCGCTCACCTTCTCAGGCTGATTTCACGTGCTTTTGTTGGTGATTTACGTAGTTACGGGTAGGTTCTGAAAAAAAAATTAAACGCTTATATATGCAAGTCAGACCTAATGGTTGGATTATTGAACTGAGATTAAACCATTCGGTGAGCTACAAACCTTGCAGCAAAACCTTGGTCTGGGCAGATATCCTGGAATGCTGGTTTCGTCCTGTGCATTGTTTGCGATGCGCCTGCTAGCCTGCTGATACGCGGCTCATCCAGTGCTTATACATGCCGCGTGTTGGCTTGTTCTCGAAGTTGAAAGTTAACGCCCGTCCTGACAAATTGCGTGTCTTCGCCCATGTTCTTCCGCACCGCATTTAGACGCCTAAAAACTTGTAGGACACCAAGTTCTGCTGATTATCAAAAAGTGCGCCGAAAGCTGATAAGCAGACGACGGCACGTAATGATGCTGAACTGGCGTGGCTGACAGAGCACTGATTAGGGTGCCCTCCTGCGTCGCTCTGAACCGCACCGTACGTGCGCAGGAATGTTCTAGAAAGGAATGCGCCGTTCGCTTCGCAGGGTCGCTTGAATCCACTGACAGCCTCATCGCCGGAGCGGGAGGGCATCGACACCATCGGAGCCCTGTGCTCGCCCTCACTCTGCACCAAGGAGGACCTCACCTACATAACCCGCTCACGTGAGGACATGCACCCGCGGCGCATTCGCGAAAACTCTCGCCCGATAACTCTTTTGCCTTTGCACAACGTGTCTCGAGACCAGCTGCAGCACACGTTGCGACAGTACCGCTACTGTCGGGTTCTGTCGAAACGCTTGTTGCTCGCACAGAAAAAGCGGAGTCATGCTCCGTCGCATGCGTGCCACAGAACAATGAGCTGTTTAAAATATTTGCTTTAAAAGCTAATTTTGACTGTCATAACCTCAGCAGTAAGCATCCTTCCTCATTATTTCAATGACATCCCTCAAAGACAGCATTACTTTACTGCCAGTAATAAGACAGAAAAGAAGAATGAAAGGAAGGTTATGGGTTATGTAGCTCTCAACTGCACAGGAAAGCTGCAACTGACAAAGGTGACGTACTGGTCGATAAGACGGGCTATATCAGACATGAAAAGCGACAGAAGCCTCGTGTTCTTCCATTTCTTCCTTCCGAGAGGGCTTTTTCATGGGCGATAGCCTGCTAGAGGCCCTACTCCAGCCTTGAATCGATGTTGATGTTTCTGTAATGCATTCTTTAATACTATATCGCGTGAGCAACATAAGCAGGAGGTGCGCGGGGGAAGCGTAGGTGTACAGTGTCCAGTGTCCAGTGAGGAGGGCTGGCGGAGGGCAGGCGCCGCTGGTATGTGAAGAGGCAAGGAACTTAAAAAGAGCAGGGGCAGAACGCGGCAGCCTGACATTGAAACCGGCGTTCGTCCTGTCTCGTCTACCTTCGTCCGTGTCTTTTTAGCCGCTGGAATGTATCACAATAGTACTACCAACCAACTAGCCCAACTTTCTACGCTTATTGAAACTAGGGCCTGTCATGTTGTGTGATCGATCACGCCACTTCTTGAGGTCAAGGGGGAGCTCCAGGGTGCTGGGAACAGTCCCAGTCATCTGTAGTGCTGACTGACTACGAGGACTTTATTCTGTAAGGATTCGTGTCCCGATCTTTTATCTTGTGCTACCGTCGGCAGCTGACGGATAAGCAAGAAAGCCATGTCGCTGTCTGATGACAACATCAAAGAAAGGGCTGCCTGACCGCAAAGAGGCAAAAAAAGAAATGAATAGAGAAAAGGATCAGTACCTGATACAACCCCAGGGGAGCAATTTTGTAACGATACTTTTACTGATTCATCGTTTTGCCCATTCAACATCAGGAGTACCTGCCTGCGACGCCGAGGCTAATACTGGGCAAGCAATGCCTATGTCGGCTTTGTGTGTCGTAGGTTGGGCTTACCAACGGCACAAAGAAAGGGAAAAAACGAATTGGGGAAAGAATCGTTACACGATACAGGGGGTAGAAGATGGTCGAGTAGGGGCCTTTGACTGCATGGTGTCTCGAAGCGGTCGCACAGCTGGTTGCTGCAGAGCCCGCCAGTACACTACTGTGAACCTTTATATTTCCTTCTTCTCACCTCTTCCTTCAGTACCCTCCCTACGGCGCGGTTCAAGTGTCCACCTTGAGTGGGACAGATACTGCGCCTTTCTTTTTCTGATAACCATCTTCCTCTCCTCCTCCAGAAAAAAACCTACTGTGCCACCGAGCGAGAGAGAGAGAGAGTAGTTTAGTTTATGGGCTTTAACGTCCCAAAGAGACTCGTGCTTTGAGGTGCACCGTAGTGGAATGCTTAGGTTCTTTAACGTGCACTGACATCGCGTAGTACTTAAGTCTCTAGTATTTCGCCTCCATCGAAATGCGACCGCCGCGGTCGAGATCGAACCCGCGCTTTTCGGGTCAGCAGCCGAGCACCATAACCGCTGAGCCACCGCGGCGGCTTAGAATGTGCGGAGAGAGAGAGTCGTTGATGTGTGTTGAGACACGATCTTTATCAAAGTAAGCATTAATAGAGAGCAATTTCGGCGCTGATTTGCATTTAATTACATCAGGAGAATAGTATGCGTCAGTAATATTAAACGATTAAACCAAGATTTTTGTTGCTGGGGCCGGCAGACGGGCAGCTTCATTTTTGGTCGGTTCAAACTGTATAGGCGTGCAAAATGCGAACAGCACTGTGCCTAGAGGTTCTACAGAACGTGCTTTATCGGAAGAGTTCATGGCCGCAAATATTTACGGTTGAGACGATCAGCAGAAATTTTTTAGTAGTTTGTTCCTAGATACGACCACTCACTTCTACTATCTGGTATGGTATGGTATGGTATGGTATGGTATGGTATGGTATGGTATGGTATGGTATGGTATGGTATGGTATGGTATGGTATGGTATGGTATGATTCATCGAAATGCAGCCATCGCTTACGGTATTCGATTCCGCGCCCTTGCGCTCAAGAGCCAAACGCCATAGCCACTGAGCTATCGCGGCGGGTACTGATTATTCGCACGACACATTTATTATAAAGTAGCGCCAGTGATGTTTACAACGCCATCACGAAACATATGCACGTCTCACTCACTGTCTGCTGTTATTATTTTTTACAATCTCATGGTACCTCCGTTTCAGTGACAAATATGTACGGCGGTAACGCCACAGTGACGTCCTGCAGCACCGACAATGCGAAGGAAATCACGTCTATCCAAGCGTTTTCTATGTAAGTAAAACAAATCATAGCAGCGGCTGACGCTTGCCTAGTTAAACTGCTTCCTAAACGGAACATGCTAAGACACTTTTCGTACGCGTCACAGAGCAGTGCTCTGTCTTTTAGGTCTGCTCGTAGGTGTGGGAACTACGCTTGAATGGCTGCCTCAAGCAGATCTCCAAGCTGCGAGGTTGAAACCAGGTGAGCAAGTGTTACTTTTCCCGATCTGCATTCCCTTTTGCATTACTTGAGGAAATAAAAACGATATTCATATTTTTCAAGAACTACGGTCTTTTTTCTGACGAGTCATTCATGAAATGTACGGGGTGTGTGAATAGTACTTTTCCAAACTGAATCACGAATAGTGTAGCTAAAAATCGAATCGAATACGAATCGAATATCTATAGGACCGAATCGAATACTAGCACTAATATTCGCTACTTGTGCGAATATTCGTACAAAACGAGCAATCAAACACTGGAGCGCCAGTGGTGGCACTGGTGTACGGTGCTCTAAGTTTAAAATTTGTGAAGTCAAAGCCATAGCTCAAAAGAAAACATTCGACAGAAGTCTGTCTGGTTGGGAAATTTAATGTTAGGAGAAGGTAAGTGACGCCAACCAAGTAAAATACAGGAAAAACACGACGTTTCGGGACCGGCTCGGCCCCTTCTTCACGGTGTGACTACGGGCGAGCGCAGCTTGGCTTTTTAAGCCCCTGTGTGGAGGACCTGCGGGTCAATGGCCGCAGCCCATGGACGTAGGATGAGGGGAGAGTCCCCAGGGAACGATTAACATTCTCTCGTGTTTGCTGTATGTGCCACGACTCGAGAAGAAGCCTCCTGCGTGGGTTAGCTTCCGTTTCCAATACAATGGTGCTGTCGAAGTCAATTGGGTGGTCACACCCTTCACAGTGTTCGGCCACGGCGCTGCGTTGACGATTCATGTGACGGACGTCCGCTTTGTGTTGGTTCATCCTTTCCGCGAAGTTCTTCGTTTCCCCAATGTACGACGCCGGGCAGACGGAACACGGAATTTTGTACACGACGCCCTGGGCCTTTTCTCTGGGCTGCCGGTTTTTTGGGCGGGGGAGAAGGCGACCGATAGTGCTGGTCGGTTTGTGCGTTGTCAGCACCCCTTCTTTTCCGAGAATGCGACCGAGCGTCTCGCTGTTAAGCGTCCCCTACGTGAGAGGCGTGAGCGAGACGCTCGGTCGCATTCTCGGAAAAGAAGGGGTGCTGACAACGCACAAACCGACCAGCACTATCGGTCGCCTTCTCCCCCGCCCAAAAAACCGGCAGCCCAGAGAAAAGGCCCAGGGCGTCGTGTACAAAATTCCGTGTTCCGTCTGCCCGGCGTCGTACATAGGGGAAACGAAGAACTTCGCGGAAAGGATGAACCAACACAAAGCGGACGTCCGTCACATGAATCGTCAACGCAGCGCCGTGGCCGAACACTGTGAAGGGTGTGACCACCCAATTGACTTCGACAGCACCATTGTATTGGAAACGGAAGCTAACCCACGCAGGAGGCTTCTACTCGAGTCGTGGCACATACAGCAAACACGAGAGAATGTTAATCGTTCCCTGGGGACTCTCCCCTCATCCTACGTCCATGGGCTGCGGCCATTGACCCGCAGGTCCTCCACACAGGGGCTTAAAAAGCCAAGCTGCGCTCGCCCGTAGTCACACCGTGAAGAAGGGGCCGAGCCGGTCCCGAAACGTCGTGTTTTTCCTGTATTTTACTTGGTTGGCGTCACTTACCTTCTCCTAACAAAGCCATAGCTGCTAAAAGACGCAGCACTAACCTCCGCCAACGGTTCGCAACACGAAGCCACTACTATATTAACTATAAGACCGTCAAGGTGTTGCCATCTGAAGATTACCGTTTGCTTGTTTTGGTCAAAGACCCTTTTCCCAAGCATTTCATCCCAGATAAGCTGAGCACCAGGCAGGGGGAAGCCTTGTAGTACCTTAGAAAACCGGTGCGTGCGCGGCGGCACTAGAACCATCGCAGGAAGTGAGACTGGTCGTGTGTACGTATGAGCCGTGGTCTCCGAGATCATCAAGGCAGGAATTTCCTATTTTACCTCAGTCCTGCAGCATCATCCAGCCTTAGAGGCCGCGTATAAGCATTTTGAACGCCACCACGCAAACGGACCGCGTCGTGGCGCTGAACCCTTCATGTCCGTCATACTTTTCGCGGAAGGATGGTGCGCGGCGTCGGTGTGGACCTTCTTTGGAACGTTCGTCGAAGAAAAATGCGGCGGGCCTTAATCGAACTTCCTGCCATTATTCGAAAACCATTCGAAAAGTAGAGAACATATTCGATTCGTATCGAATAATTTTGAAAATACAGTATTCGATTCGTTCGAATAATCGAATCGCTATTGGAAATTTTCGAATATTCGCACACCCGCTGCCGAAATGACAAGAATATTCATTCCGAATTATTGAAGAAGTACTGTCAAAAACTTGGTGCAAAATGCTGGCTTTTCAGAAAAGTTTTCTCGCTGAGTACGTGGACAATAATGGCAGCCAATAGTATACTGCCTTTCTTTTTTTTTTTACTGACCTCCTCACAGCGATAGGCATATTCCAATTCTGGCTATATTTATGCTGAGTACCTGATAAAAAGGACAAGAAAGGGCAAAAAATTTTGCTTCTGTTTCAGCAAGCTCGATCGTCCTATTAGGGTTCGCCTCCGCGTATAATTGCCAAATCACTTTATGTTTGCGAATGAACTGCCGGCATTTGCTCCGCTTGAGTCGCACTGACACCAAAAGTAGAAGCAAACTTATTTTTAATGCCAGGAACACGTTTTAATGACGTATTTCGATACAAGATGTTTAAAAGAGCACGCATACCAACTGTCTTGAGCGAGATTTTCGCCGTCACGTGAAAATGGGCTCCACTGAAAACTTACCATTTTTCAACAGTTTTTCTTCTTTTTTGTTGGTCTTTTCTCTTGCACTTTTTAGGGGCCCTGATGCGTATTCTGCTGATCTTCTCGGCAATAACGAACACGAAGTTCCTCTTGCGGACGAAAGTAAAGAAAGAAAACGAGGCACTGAAATTTGTATGCGGTTTGAAAGTAATAATGATGTTCTGGGTGGTGCTTGGACATGCCTACATCGTTTTTCCGATGGGATATTTCCGTGAGTTTCTCGCTCGCCATTTCTTCTCGCATGTTGGATCCTCTGTCTTCACATGCTGATTATAACTCATTTGTGATGGATGACGATGGGGTCGGCACTAGGGACAACCTGCGTAAGATCACAAGCTGATCAGGCTATTAAATTCTCCGGATCATTCGTGTAATCATGCACTCTAACGCTAATGAGAAACGCCGTAATTTTTCTCTCTTTTTCTACTGCCTCGACTGCTTTTACAACCTTCAGATTTTCTGGCGCTTGAATCTTTCATAAAAAAGAAAAAAGCTGGTTAACGTTCAAATATAATGATTTCTTGTCTTTTTTTGTTGTTTGGGAGGATAAATTACATAAAACTGAAGCACCTGAAACGCTCACCATTAAATTGGATGCTTCACTAGGACCCTATGCCACGCAAAAATCACGGCTGCTTTCATGGGCGTCCGGAGGGGGGGGCAAGGGGGGGCGGCTGCACCCCCCTGGAAAATCACTCACTCGAACCGTGAGTGATGGCCGCACGCCAGGGGCGGTGGTGCGCTCAGCCAAAAGGGTAAAAGCAGCCCCGCTTCCACGCTTTGGGTCACATCTGCGAAATGCCGCGTCCGGGCGCGCGTCTTTACGCCGTTTTCAAACCACGCCATCGTTAGCTCTGTTGAAGGGCGACCTGTTGCAGACATACAGCGGCACCGGCGAGCATGTGTTTCGAGCCGCCTTGAGATGGGTGTCTGTTTCTTTGATCTCTAGACAGATAGCGACACGGAGGCAGACAGTGCACAGGGCATCTTGTTTTCGCCTTCGTTACGCCGGCCACCGATGAACTCTTCAGGAGGGAAGGACAAATCAGCCGTGTCCACCCCGCTTTGTCGGGCTGCTCAGGGGCAAGCGGGCGATGAGTTGGCGCCGCCGCTCGCTGTCTCCTCCGATCCACGGGAGAGCGCAGTTCGGTAGAAGCGCAGCTTTCAGAATCTTCGGCAAAGGGGATTAGCTGCTTTTGTTCACGGCGACGCAGTCTCTAGAGGCGCCCCCACACCAGCGTTCCTTGCGTCTTCTCCGAAAACCAGCGCCTTTGGTCAACGCAGCCCGATGGCGCCTGCCTGGCTCGCCTGTCACCTCTGGCTGGGTCTCAAATCACAACAACGCCCATGTACTTTGCGATGTCAGTGCATGGTAAAGAGACCCAGGTGGTCGACATTATCCGGAACTCTGTACTACTCTGTCCCTCATAGCCTGAGTCGTTTTGGGGCTCTGAACCCCATAAAAACACACAAAACAAATTTTCCGACCGGAGTGCCGAGTGTCCCCCTCGGAAGTCACGCGGAAGTAAGCCCTTGCACGTGTGCGCGCCGCTGTGTTTGTGCTTCGGTGTTTTTAGTGGCCGGTTGTCACCGAAGCTGAAAACAACCGAGACAGCGGACGAGAAAACGACGAGCGGCGAGCAGTGTGTGTGCGGTTGCTCGACTGTGCGGATGCGCGAGCAAGATGGAGCGAGGTGTATGAAGCTGCGAGCGTGCACTTTTCTTGTAAATAAGTTTTCGTTGTATATACAGTCATCTTTTGTTTTCAACGTACGCGTTCAACCGTTTTTCCAATCAATGTGTATGATGAGTATGCACCGAGAGCGTGTAATGAAGCACAGAAATGAATTTATCACCCGCGTAATCACGCAATTCGCCCAGAAAAATCCGAGGCGCCTACAGTTGCTGTTCAAGGAAGACTGACTGAGTGACTGTAGTTGCGTGTTTGTGACCATATTGTACTGTGTGCTGGTCATCAATCCGGGTGAGTCGAGAACCCGTATGCAGCAAGACTGAGCACTCTTCTCCACGAAGTGACAGTATATTTTTGCATTTTTTATTAATTTTGATTGTTTCTTCGTTGATGAACTCCAATGTATCTCTCCTAGCCACGCTTTAATTTGCTGTTTGTAATTTTTCTTTCATGTGTGTATTTAACTTATTTTTTATTTATATATATATAAATAAAATTACTCCGCAAATAGTGCCTTTTTGCTACGAACATACCCCCCCCCCCCCTCCGGCGCCAACAACCAATGGGGCCCCCCCCTGCAAAAAATTCTGCGGACGCCCTTGGCTGCTTTATATCCCCTAAAAGCATCAAGGTCACCACCAAAGTTACCCCGTCACTTCACTGCTGTAAACACTGCAATTGAAACGATAAAAATAAACAGCTACCCTTCATAACGCCTTTAATAAGTTAGGAAAAATATGTATAATGAGTACAATGTCGCTGTAGCTGAAAAAGTGCTTTCAAAATTTTCCTTGCTGGCACTATTCTACGCTTGAAAGTTTTTCACGACACAGTCTAAAGACTGCAGGAGTTCAGTTATTCGAAAATTCACATAAACTTTTCATTTATTCGTTTCATTTTTTTCTTTCACCTGATTCTTTTTTTCTTTCCTTCAGACGCGGTGTTCACAATGGCTGATATGACGGAGCACATTACTTTCCAATTTATCACCAATGCCTTCCTCAGCGTCACGATTTTCTTCTTTCTAAGGTACATTCTCCATCTCCGCATAATTAGCTCCTTTCCACTGGCTTTTTTAATACTGGCTCTTTCTTCCCTTACAGTGGCTTTGTTTTGGCCTTTTCCGGAGTGGCATCTCAAGAGGCTGTTTCAAAGAAAGGAATATTTGTTGTCTATTTTGTGCGGTCGCTACGACGATATACGAGGTGCGTAGGGCTCTGCTAGGGTGATCCTGTTGTGACACAGTTACTTAGAGAAAAACACAGGGTATTCACAAATAATTAGACAGGTGTCAATGGCGTTTCTTTTTGTTTTTTAAAGCGATAGCGTTAAGGCTCCTGTCCCGCAAAAAACCCGGCGCCGTCGGTGTCGTCGCCGTCGGCGTTGTGAGCGGAAGATTCAGTGTCCCACCTGCCGCTTAGGTGACGTGACCTTGTGACGTCATCCCAACCTGTTCCCGGATTGGGAAAAACTGCCCAACCAAACAGCAACCTGGGTCTCACAAGCCCCATTGATGGCTGTGTTTGACACTGTCACCTGCCGAGGCTGCGGCGCATCGCTTAACAGCTGCAACACTGCGTGAGGAGTGGTACTAGGACTCACCGCGATCTATGAATGTAAAGCATAGAATGACTATTTCTGCATGTAGGTGCATGTAGGCAAAACCTAGGCGACAGTGCGATAATGGAATGTTTAGGGCAGGTTAAGGGTAGGTTAAGGGTGAAAGAAGGAATAGTGTCCGTGTCTACGAAGTGATACGCGAAGAGGACCCCAGGCCGCTGAATTCGGGAACACATTAGCGCTATCGCGTCGTACTCTTAGAGCGGAGCTTGTGTGTCCCCTCAAGTTTTTTTTTTCTTTTTCAGTCTTTAGTCCTCTGCTCCACCACTAGCTCGAGTACATGACCTGCATTACTACCCAGGTTGGTAATTCCTGCAGTCATAATTATCCTCGTGGCTTTCCTGCTGCCACTGTTTGGAGACGGTCCGGCGGCAGACGATGCGTTCCAGCAGTACATCCTCGGCTGCTACGACAAGTGGTGGACAGTGGTGTTGCAGACGAACAACTTCGACGACTCCGAGCATGTGGTATTTCAATGTTGAACATTTTTTTCGCGCCTCATCTACGTTTCGGATGCACATATCGTGCTTCAAGCACTTAATATGCGATCGCCCAGCGCCTTCTGTAGCTCCGCATTTACAAAACATCTAAGTGTCTTTCCAGTGCCTGCAGCATCTCTGGTACATCAGTGCAGACCTACAGATATTCCTGGTCATCGCGTTTCCTCTGGCGCTGCTGTTTTTGAAGTAAGTACGCTTGTATTCTCGTGCCGATGCTCCGGCAGTCATTTTTACAGCTCAGACACGGATGGCAGTCAACAGAAATTTATAACGTAACAAAGTTACCAGGCTATAGCTCACACAAATATTTTATGGTTTTTACTTCTGCTGGTGTTGTTACCTTCGTGGTCTTTGTAATCTTCAAGCGGATTGTATTTTCCGGACAAGACAGTAATATGACTGTCAATACTTGTGGATGTGTTCCTGTTGCAGTAGCAAACATGTTGTGCTAATATAGGCAACAGACCTGCCGCGGTGTCTTTACGCTTTTGAAAATCTGCTGCTGAACGTGAATGACTTATCAAGTTTGATTCCGGACCTCGCCGGTCGAATATTTACGGAAACTAGAACGAAAGCGCGCGCGTTCATTATGCATGCAATTTAATTTGATTACTCTCGTTCTTCTGATTCTCTCCTTCGGCGACTTTATCGCGCGAGTAAAAGTGTTCTTGTTATCTGTGTCATTCCCTTCTCATGTTAATGCCCATGACAACACATTTCAGACAACCTAGAGCGGCAGCTATCGTTGGAGCCCTAACAGCTGCTGTCTTCTGCCTGATGACGTGCGTCCAAATCTACTCGTGGGACTTGTTCTACGCGTTCACCAGCGGCACCAATGATATGAAGTTAGCGCTTTCTGTTTTCTCTTTGTGCGCGTACGTGCGAATCTGCTTGCTCACGTATGTGTTTGCAACGTTTGAGTGACACCTGATGCGCCCGCTGTCGTGATTCATTGTGGGGGAAAAAAAATCTTAATTTTCATTCACTAAAATCGGAGATGAATTTCCTATTGCAGAACACCGAAAATGCGTAAGCGTCCTTTCGTTACGTGGTCGAGCCTTCCTCTTGCTTTTCGTTTTCAATTAAAATTTATTATACGATAAAATGTTCTTCTGTGCTGCGCAGTTTATTTGCGTGAAGGGTTTGTCGCTTCTTTTTGTAAACTTCAAGCTAAATTTTCTTTCCCTTTTTTATTTCGCGTGGTGTTATTCGGGTATCATGGCATGCATTCCACCTCGCATGCCCTTTCCCCTTTTTGTTGCTGTTTAAAAGAAAATAACTAGCAGTCTCTACGGCATAGCGCAAAGGTGCTCTAAATGCTGAAAATTTACAGGGCTTCCTGGAGCTTCGCCTGCAAGTTAAACTATAGGATGGTCATTAGCATGCATGATAGAAGCATTGTGAGCATAGGTGTACAAGGACATATATTCATTTATTTCGCTGCTGGCTTCAGCCCGCATTGACCGCACTGTCGTCCTACGTCTTGTAATATCACTCTGGGGCACGGGGGCATCATGCGGGGGCAACATGCATCATGCTGATCGATTCGTCTTTTTCGCCTTCGTGCAATGGCATCAACAAGTTCTTGCTCTTCTCTACTGATCGCGCAGGAAAGTGAAGGACACCCTGGAGCTGATCTACTTCCGACCTTTCACACACGCTGCCGCATATATCGCCGGAGTCATGTGCGGCTACGTATCTGCGCAGTACAAAAACGTCACCATGGGCCCGGTAAGCTCCACAGCAGCATCTCGGGAGGAGCAAAACGCGGTACAGCAAAAAGTTCGCGGCCTCAAAAACAGCACTTGGCCCAAGTTCCGAGAAACTCTGTCGCCAGAGAAGGCGGAAAGCAGGCGGAAGTTCTTGGAAGCAAAAAAATGATGGGGATAATAAGTTGCATTTCATATATAGCACCGATTTTGCGTGGAGAGCGCGAAACAGCGTTGTCGTGCAACAAATGACAAGAATAAAGGTCACCCCACGAGCAGCACAACATGGACGCAGTCGAACTTAAATTTTCCCACATAAGCCTCCTAGTGTGGCCTGAAATAAAGCGTGCAGCCTGTTAAACGATGAAGGAACTCGATAGCAGTGCTGTGGGCTCAGTGAAAAAAGTGGTAGGGTTTTAACGCAGTTACCAAGTAGACGTGCGAAAGCATGTGTTTAGCCTGGTTGGCACATGGTTTTGCTTTGCTGGATCGTCGGCACGTCTGGCTATCATATTAGTTCGATAGTAGAATTAGTCTATGGAGACGACGACGTGCAATGCGCAGTGCAATGCGCAGTGCAATGCGCAGTGCAATGTGGTGTGATACGCCACGGCGATAGCATAGTGCTCTATAGTGTACAGGCCAGCGAAGCTCTGTTCGCGCGCCGCCGCGAGTTCGAAACCCGGTGGCGCCAATATTTATTTGATTTAATTATTCAAGGTCAGGCTTCAGAGATGAAGCGGCTTCTGCAGCTTTGGTCATGAAGCTTTCGCTCTAAAAAAAATATCCGGTGGCATTTAAAACCACAAATGACCACTTGCGCATTCTGTCTGCGACTCAGTCACAAGCCACCCATGTAAACCGCCCCTCTAAAGTGGTTTTAAGATGCCACGGAACTGGAGCTGTTTTCGGTGCCGATAAATTGATAAGTGCATGTGAGATGCAGCATGACTGCCTCATCTGTGCTGATAGTGCGCAGCCTATAGCAGATAAACTGCCAAAAGTTTTCGTACAGTTCTTTGTTGGATCCTGAGATGTGCCCTAGACACTTGCAACATAGCCAAATGGGTGAGAGTTCTACAGGCCAGCCTAGCAGTGGCAACATTAACAGCAGTGAACTATGATTGCCTCTACGAAAGAAATTAATGCACTTGACCGCCCCGCTAGCTTACGCGGATCCGCGCTTTATCACTGCAAGAAAAAAAAAGCAAGAAAGAACACTGAAGCAGGACATAAGGTTTTACGAACCGATGCACTACCGTTACCATTTCAGAACGTCGAGATGGGCCTGTGGCTCGGGTCCTCGGCACTGGCCGGCGGCGTCTTGTTCGCTTCATTTCCCTGGAACAAGGGCCACCTGCCTGACGAAGTGACCGGTGCCCTCTACGGCGGATTCCACCGGCTTCTATGGGCCCTGGCTTTCTTCTGGCCGTCGTACGCCTGTGCCACTAGTCGTGGAGGTCAGGACAAGCGGCCTGGTTCCGCAGTTTTGTAACAGCCTATGAAGTGTCTCGTTTTAAATACGGGCTCAAATGTCAGCACTATATACAGAGGCGCCGCTCAGCGTCAGACGAGGTGATTTCGACGCGTCAACTTGAGCCGAAATGCCCGCACTCGCGTCGGACAGTTGTTGCCGCCATCACTACCACTGGTGCTAGAAGTGCTCAGATTTCTGCTTCCACAGAGAACAAGAAAGAATGCGCAGTCGCTGTCAGATATCAGGCACTTGATCGAGGAATAATGGTGGGGTGGGAGCGAACTGGCAAGTGTGTCAGTGAAGTTCACGCTGCGCTCATGACTGGCACCCTCACTAGCTTGCTCTATGAGTAGAGTCGGCGCCCAGCTAATAGTTTTTATTTTCTGACTGCTACTTCCGTCACTGCTATTGTTCATAGGCGTACTGATCCCACAAAAAAAAAGCATGCATTAGGGACGTGAAGGGTTTCTGGCTACAGGTTGATGAGAGTGGAATTTAAATGCGTTCCGCCAGGACGAACAGGTTTACCGCTGCCGTAAGTGTCTGCATAGCAGGAAACATAAAAATTCAGCCTTCTAGTTTTTATGCTACGATAACGTTCGTATTCACAACAGCATAAAACACGCTTGTTAGGAAACTATTCGCACTCCGAGGAACAGTATAGCTCATGTAGAAAATGTTGGTGAGACTTTCACTGCTGGACTGAGGTCGGCTCTACAAGAACTCTGATGGGGACCTTGTGCGATTAAAATAAGGCAAGAGCCGTTCATTTTGGAAACGTACTATCGCGCTCAATATGAGTTGCAACGCGCGGTCATCGACCGGGGCTCGTCATGTGGTGTGCCTCCTCCAAACAGCCGCTCGGAATTCTGGGAGAAACTGCTGTTCCAGGAAACAACAGCACCCCCGCTCAGGAAAAAGTTTCTCCCAGAATTCCGAGCGACTGTTTGGAGGAGGCACACCACGGAACGAGCCCCGGTCGATGACCGCGCGTTGCAACTCATATTGAGCGCGATAGTACACTAAAGGGACACTGAAATGAACCTTTCTATTCAGTGTATGTTCTGCGCTTTAGAGTGCTCGGTTTGGTTTATGGTTATGGTTTATTGGGGTTTAACGTCCCAAAGCAACTCAGGCTATGAGGGACGCCGTAGTGAAGGGCTCCGGAAATTTCGACCACCTGGGGTTCTTAACGTGCACTGACATCGCACAGCACACGGGCCTCTAGAATTTCGCCTCCATCGAAATTCAGCCGCCGCGGCCAGGATCGAACCCGCGTCTTTCGGGTCAGCAGCCGAGCGCCGTAACAACTGAGCCACCGCGGCGGGGTTTAGAGTGCTCGTTTCTTTAACAAAGCGCCGAAATTTAGAAGGCCCTTGACAACGCATAGGGCCCATATTCACCAGACATGTTTATCCGAGAAGATAAAATATGTCATAATGCAAGTTTATGCGTGTTGCTTCCTCCTGCACAGGTGTACTCAACAAGATTCTTTCGTGGACTTTCTTTGTACCGTTGTCGAGGCTGACGTACGGGATCTACCTGCTGCACGTGTTACTCTACATGACACGGATGCTTCGTTTGAGGACATACATCAACACGGACGAGTACTTTCAGGTAAGACGAAAGCAGCTGGACTTCCTTTTCGGAAAGAAACCCAACTTGAATTTTACAGCCAGAGATGTATCTACGACGTCCTCCATCCTCCGAAACTCACGCGAAAGTTTGTCTGCAATCGCGTGACCGCTCCCTGTGCGTGCCTAGTGCCACCTTCGTCGTCTTTCGGAGGAGATGGTATGGAGGGCACACGCCCATCCGTGATCACGTGACCACTCCTAGCATGCTCACCGAGCCTCGTTGCTTCGCACAACCTTCGACGTCATCGGGCGGAAAGCGCGGTCGTAAGACACCGCCAAGCGCTTCGAAATGGCTCTCAGACGCTGGTTTACGCCAGGCTGCGTAATGCGGGAAACAGAAATAGCAATATCGACTGTCCACGTTGGTGGCGCGTCATACTTGATCTACAGCATAGCTCCAGACACGAGCGTACTCGCTCCGTTTGGTTCACATCCATGCTGAGCTAGAGCCAATTCTAGCACTATTTTGTACCCTTGACACACGGTCAGTCAACCCGCAGTTATGCTTAATCGCGGTTCGCCCTCATTACACAGCTCGCCACCGTTCACGGTTACGGCAACCGACGGCCCCTTGGGTGCAACAGAAGAAGTGACGCGGTGATCGGCAGAGCGGGGCTGTGTTTTCAAATATCTTAGTTATTTACAACGCAGTGTATATGCACAACGCTGAGTGCCGACTCCGGTGGCAGCCTCCACCGCCGTGCCTCCCGCAAGCGGTCCGCGACAAGCCACCTTCTATACGGCTGATCCCTATAGCACCAGCGTCAGAAAAGCGTGCTAAAATTTGTCGTTCTCGTTAACAATAAGCCCTGAGGTAAACAATGTTTAAAATTAATATTTTTTGAGGTCTGGCGGGAGTGATATTGATTGGTTGGTTTATTTGGGTTTAACGTCCCAAAGCGACTGAGGCTATGAGAGACGCCGTAGAGAAGGGCTCCGGAAATTTCGACCGCCTGGGGTTCTTTAACGTACACTGACATCGCACAGCACACGGGCCTCTAGAATTTTGCCTTCAAGAAATTCAGCCGCCGCGGCCGGGATCGAAACCGCGTTTTTCGGGTCAGCAGCCGAGCGCCGTAACCACTGAGCCACCGCGGCGGGGCGGTGGGAGTGATATGTTCACAGCCACATATCAGCTGCCGCTGGCGCGGCTGGCCCGGTCGCTTGCACACAAGCTCCTGTGCTAAGGCGTCGCTAAAATCAATCAAATCTTTCCTTTAATATGAGACAATGGGGTTGTCTGTAAGGCGATGCCATGAGCAGACCACAGTGGTGTACACTTCCAAAGCGCCGTCCGCTGTGCCTTCGATGCAGAACAAATAGGCCTATGGCGACGACCAGGGAGTAGGTCCCTGCCAGGCCGCCGTCGTCCGCCGCGCTCGCGGGAGCACCATTGCAGTAAGTTCGCGGAATTCGGCGCTGCGAGCGTTGCGAACCTGTCGCTTATCTTTCGTGATGCGATAAGGACGGGAGCTTTTTCGACGTCATGGCGCTAGTATCTGTAGCTTGAGCATCGTGGGACGGTGCTGCAGTACGCTGTTGCTGCGCCGTCCAGCCATGAACTCATTCCAGCTCACCCAGTTTAGCATATTATTGCAGTTCTAAAGGGCCCTAGGGTGTAAGTAGTCACCGAACTATAAATAAATGAACAAACAAATAAATTACTTCACCTCGCGCATTTCGTGTAAGCATACCAGCGATCTGAATTCGATTATGCTTACAAGCGTTACAAGAAGTTGGTGCTCCGGTTTTTCTTGCAGCAGCGAGTGCACAACGCACAATAGCGCTTCGATGCGATTTCCTTTTTTTTTCCTGTCACTTGCACATGCTGTGAAGGTAAAGGATGCGCAATCAAATGACGAACCACGAAGAAAGACACAGGGACACACACAAGCGCACTAACAACTGTTTATTTCTTCCTTGAAACGCTTACTTATACATCTGGCCACGCATGCTCAAAAGCAATCTCTAACCACAATAGTCATGCCAACGGCTGTTAACGCAGACGCGAACGCAAAAAGTTGATTTCGGCAACGTACAGAGCCACGGACGTGTCACTGATACAATCTACGAGTGAACGAGTGAACGCGAGTGAACGCGAAGCGTTCAGGCCTGTGGTGGTGCCATATCTGCATAAGGTGTCTCATCACCTCAAGAGAGTTGCAGGCAGGCATGGTGTTCCTCTGGCGTTTTCTGCGCCGAATAAACTGGCGAAGCTGTGCGCCCGCACGTGCGGTGATAGAAGGAGTGGATGCCTAATCAGGCACGGGTCTACCTACATCCCTTGCGCCACAGGGGTGGTATACTCCTTCCCTCTTTCATGTGGTAAGACCTACATCGGGCAGACAGGGCGGTGCATAAACGAGCGACTCAGGGAACACGCGAATAAAGTCAGGAACAACACAGACAAAGGGGCACACCTTGTGTCCCATCTTAGTTCTTGCCGCAATTGCGCACCGCGACTTGACGAGACCGTGATACTGGGAAAAAGTAAAAATGAACAAGCGCGGCTGGCTTTGGAAGCTTTCCACATAAAGGAAAACGCGGTAGATTGTATCAGTGACACGTCCGTGGCTCTGTACGTTGCCGAAATCAACTTTTTGCGTTCGCGTCTGCGTTAACAGCCGTTGGCATGACTATTGTGGTTAGAGATTGCTTTTGAGCATGCGTGGCCAGATGTATAAGTAAGCGTTTCAAGGAAGAAATAAACAGTTGTTAGTGCGCTTGTGTGTGTCCCTGTGTCTTTCTTCGTGGTTCGTCATTTGATTGCGCATCCTTTACCTTCACAACATCATGTACCAACTAGGCCCTACCCAAGTTTTGTTGAACTTGCACATGCACCTGCGCAAAACATACGCACCAGTTGAAATTTCCGACGCGAAAATGTGGCAACTTCGTTTTCGATATATCGACGCACTCCATAGTGTCGTTGGTTATGCAGTTTTCTGTAGCCGCTGCTGGCTCCAACATTTAAGTACGGTAAAACTCCAAGCTGTTCGATACTGCTTGAATAGGCAATAATTTTTTTAACTGAGTTGTCAAGTCACCTGAAGCAACGCGTTATGCTGCAACACCGTCGGCTCCGGACGGAGATTCCGCGGTTGACGTCAGGACGATCACGGCCAATCACGGGCAACAGGGGCGTTCGCTCGGTGCTCTGAGGCGCGCTGGTGCGCGTTTTCTTGTAAAAAAAAAAATACCCGTTTGCGTTTCTTTCCGTCTTTTTTAAACGAGATAATACGTATTCAACGGACAAAAAACTGTAAAATGCCGCAGGGAACCCAGTTTGTTCGAAAAGTCCTTAAGCTTCTCTGTAAATGACCCTTTGTAAAAACACTCGAGGCGGAATAGCAGCTCTCGAACTGTCACATGATGGTGATGGCAGTCGGGCAGGATCGAAGACAGCACAGGGCTTCCAAAATGGCTTCTAAAAAACTTGCGATCCCCGGACAAGGACGAATTTTTCTTCATCTACGAAGTTTCTGAGAAAGCCATGTAGCTTTCCTTTGTATCCGTATGGCTGCGCTTGGGTGGACAAATTTTCTCCACCTTGGGGGATTCCCCTAAACTCAGTCCAATTAAATGTTCGCGTCGAGAGCCACTCCCGCTGTGGCAAATAATGAGTCTGAAAGAGTTCAAGGCCTTCACTGTCCAAAAGAAAAAAAAAAGTTGGCAGTGGCTTAGCTCTGCTATGCCAGGACATACGTAGCGTGAGCAGTGACGTCACGTGGCTCTGCGCCGGCGGCAGCAGCGGCAGCGGCGAGCGCGCGCGACGAGGCGCGCCAGCTTTGCGCAGTGACGTCACTCGCGCATGCGCAGTATGGTCGACGGAGGGAGCACGCGAAGCGGCGAGACTGTGGCCAATGTAGCTCATGCTACAAAAATATTTCAGTGCGGTCGATGCTGTAGATTCATCAGCTGCTGCACACGCTGCCAGTATGTGTCTTGTCTGAGCGCACAACTGAACGTCACCGATCCGTGACGACCACAGTTGAATGCGCATACAAAAAAGGATGTTCATCTCTGCCTGGTGGTGTTGGTCACGATTTTTAATAGCCAGGGTGCATCGATGAGCGCGCTTCCTCGCAGGGTGAAGTCCATTCTCTTTAGGGGTCAACGCAGCCTCCTTATGGACAAAATGCTTAATTAGCGATAAGTGCTCAAGTGCACGAAACACTAGCGACATGGCTGGGGAATGCTTCATTTTTCGAGAGGAGGCAACAGACGACTACTCTGGTCGGTATAAAATCGATCGCGACAAGCGGCAGCCCACAATCGGGTCGTGCGTGTGTGTGTAGAGCAAGTCATACCATTTCCGCGTGAGTCAAGTAATTGATTGGCTTGTACAACTGCCACTGATTTATCCGGTATATATTCTTCATATCTTAGGTATATGTGGGAGTGTGTAACTTGGTTTATTTCTGGATAACACAATGCTTTGCTCTGAATCGCTTGTTGTATATCGGCTATCGTGTGCATAAGCACAAACGCTGCGCCGCCCTTGTCACCCGCTTTCACGCGTTTTGTTTTTGCCTGCGCTGAAAAGAAACGTGCACGATGCTGCAGTGCTATGTACAGGGAGCTCGAAGCCTGCTCCCTCTTCCGGTCAATGTACTGAGAAGTTCGATGGTCGTGGTAAGCGGTGAACGATGGGTGGCTATGAATTGATGCCTACTTGGCCGTTGAAAAGCAGACCTTTCTGAGAGGCCACAGCCGATTAGACTAAACAGAAAAGTCGCGTTTGCGGGCTTATAGCGCTTTGTGTACCACGCGAGGCTAAGAAAAAAGTTTGCGAAGGAAAGCAGAGGCGACAGTTGCTATTTTCCCCACATATGGTGCAACAGAGTGGCACTAGCAATTTAGAAAAAAAATGTAGAGCACTGCAGTCTGCTGCATTAGAGAAATGCGAAAGCCTTTGCGTTTTAGCGTCAGCAACTGTTTTTTTTTTTTGCAAGTTATCTTCGTCACGTGACCCTTGGATGACGTCAGTAACTTTTTCTTTTGCAAGTCATGATTCTAATATCAGTACACATCCCCAATATACTTTAACGTCGTACAAATCACAACGCGTTCACTTCGTGGCTTGAACCCTGTTCGTGGTGTATGCCTTGCCTGGCAAGCAGAGGTCTTGGGTTCGAACCGCAATGCCGGGCGGATTTGTTTTTCGAATGGTCATTTTCGTGCGGACACGCACTGCTGACAGGTCATGTGCACGCCATTCATGAGCCAAGAAATGCTTTCTCATTAAAATGAGCGCGCGCAATCCGTTGCCCACGTTTCAGTTGTGAACCTATAGTCTAGATTAGACCTTACCTACTGTGCCTGCTGCAAAAGCCTGGTTCATATAGCCAGATGAAAAGTTTTGTAAAGCGCGCGCCTGGAGTTCACGGTGTTGAACATTTCCGAAATGTGTGGCAGCAGTCAACCGTTTTTTTAAAGATTAAGTGTAGAAATAAAGGAATAAATTCCCACTGACAATGAAAACACTTCGTTGTCAGAAATATGAACAAAATAATGTGAGCTGAAGAGAAATGGCCACGCATCGTTTGTACACGTGCTAAAGAGTGCGGCAAAGACAGACAGATTTTATAATGAGTAATGTATGAGTGAATACAAATCACACGCAAAAAGGGAAATGGCATTAGTCATTACAATAAACGCAATAAGCATGTATGGTATGTGTAAGAACAGTCCCGAAACGTCGTGTTTTTCCAAAATTAACTTGGTCGGCGCCAGTAATCTTTCTCCTAAATTAATAAAATAATCACAAGTAATGGTCATCAAATATGTGATAATAATTAGTATAAATAACCAAATATTATACATTTCATTAATGCAACCAGTGCAGAGTTGCATAGTTGGTACCGAGATGCAACCTGCCGGCAAAATAAGGAGATAGCTGTGCATAATCTTTTGAGTTGAAGTCCACCTTGAAAGCTATCTACTTCCCGCACTTAAAAAGCTGCTAGCATTACACAAAGACAGCAGTGTAACTTCACAGGAAAAAACAGCCACTTTCACTGCAGCTCAGGTGCCAGTTCAAATAACAGTTTCATATTGGTGGATATCACTTAAGCGCCTTATTCGGCCGTAAGCAGAGAGAAGACTTGAACATCACCAGCATTTATTTGCACCCGGCGCAGCATCATACAGCACGTGGTCGGATAGCTGGTGGCTGGAGAACATTACGTAACAGCATCTGTTATGTCGCCAAACGCCTTTGACGCAGCTATCAAGAACGGTGGTTTAATGCTGTGAATAGATAGATTTAGTACTGTGGTATGGAAAATTCAGGGGGCACTTTGGCTCTCTAAAGTGCTGCAAGGCGAAAGCGTTTCCTGGCCACTGTTTGTTTTTATTTCCTTTTTTTTATTTTCATATTTTGTTTAGTGTTTTGCTGCTTTTCTTAATTTTATTGTTTTTTATTTTATTTTCACATCTTATTTTTATTTTTGTTTATTTTCTTATTTTTATTTCTTATTTTCCTTTTCTTCACTTTACTCCTTTTATTTTATTTATGAAGCCCATGCATTCACTAGATGCGCCTTTATTCATGCTGGAACCTTGAGCCTTTTAAGCAGTGACGCCGAAAGGCGGACGAATCTGCCGACGCGTCTGTCGACACGGCTGCCGACGCGTCTGTCGACACTTCTGCCGACGCGTCTGTCGACACTCCTGCCAACGCGTCTGTCGACACGGCTGCCGACGCGTCTGCTAACGACAGTATGAGGCATTAAAGGCTTTCGCCTTAAAATACGTTAATTACGATAACTAGGAGCGCACGGCTAATGCGGCCGGCTGATGCGTCCAACGCGGTTCCAAGAAGGAAATTTTTCGCCGCGACCCGCCGCTGGATCGCTCAGTTCGCTCAGTCGTTTGCATGTGAATTAGCCTTTACGCAAAGCATTGACCGTACGGCTGTCTGGCAGTGCTAGAACTCCATAATAAAGGCAGTCGCCAATTTCGCATTGAAAATAAAACGACATAATGCCAATCTGAGGACCTCGGGCTCCAATCGCGGGCCGTGCAAATTTGATCTTCAGCCGAGTTAGAGGTCAAATTATGAAAAAGAGAAGAAATTGAATCAATATCTATGACTGGGAGTCGAACCCGCGGCTGTGCGGACAGATCTCCACTGAGGGCCGCTCAGTGAGACCACTAGGCTATTTTTTTTGTTTGTTTCATGGTATTTATTTACATGGTTTTGTACAGAAAAGATATATATACCGTAGTGTAGCAGCCGCGCTCGCTCACTGTGGTGAACTGTGGGGGTGAAAGACGACGACGATCTTTAGGTGTGAAGCTCACTCGCAGCCCGAACGCTTGGCCCGAACCTTTCTGAACGTTGCAAAACGACCTAGGTTCTGCTGAGCCACAACCCTCTCCTGCAAACGTATGTGTGTGCGTATACACACAAAAAAAAAACAATTTACAGAGGACCTAGGTACGCGCTACGTGGCACAAACATGATAGTAAACATATCAGAACTAGTGCACTGTAGATCTACTGTACTTAAAGGGTCAGTCTACTCACCGATATGAGCGTATAAATAATGGCATATTCTGGTAGTTGGCACCCTATAACATCAATAACGAGGGAACTGCTCCCGGTTTAGGCAGGAATTTATATTTTATTTCGGCGTTAAAAGTCGCGTAAAAATGCATGGTGGCGACCCCAAACGTTCATTTTGTTCAAGAAGGTGGTAGTCTTTTTTTGTAGAAGCATAAGTGAATATACTACGTACCATTTGTATGCCCCAATGTCAGAGAAACGCACGTTTTGTTATAGTAAACTGTAGAAGGCGTACCGCTCGCTTTTTCTGTAAATCACATGAATATTTATAGTTACACGTACGCAAAACGCAGGCACATTCTCGCTTTTAGTTCAGCGTATGCTAGCAGAGACTCAGCCTATAGTGGCGCCATCTGGTTGTCAGGACGGAAACCATTGCTGTAAACAAACCGACTCTCCACTTAAGCCTAGGAGCCGCAGAATCGTCACTCTAATTATTAAAATAAAGCAAATTTATCTCCTATATGTTTTCTTAAAGGCGACATGAGACGAAGCGAAAGACCGGCACCCCATTTATGGCCAGTGAACGCGCTGAAAAAGGCAGCAACAACGAGAATTCAGTCCGAAGCGAGAGGCCCGGCTTCGACGGGCGCCGCCATGTTTGTCGCCGCGCGGCGGAAATCCAGATGGTTGCCAGATGAGACTACCATCTCATACAGATGTGTTCCCACATCAATAAATTCTATTTTAAAATATTCTACCGCACTTCTTGGCACCACAGCTGGCTAAACGGTAATTTGAGTAAAGAGCTATCGGTTGCCGCAAAGAAAATATGGTCGATAAAATTCAGTAGACTGACCCTTTAAGGGGGCGCCACTTACAGCAGCTGTTCAACACGATTAATCATTAATGGCACGCTCTGGAACCCTGTGCCTAGGCTATTTTTTTTTCTTTCACACTAGGCTATCGCCGCAGCCAACACACCTCGCGCATCGGAGAGCGTCGTCTTCATCAACTTCCACCTGCTCCGTCCCGCGGCACTGCCTACATAGCACAAATCCGATTCGAATGTAGTAAACATTCCCTGTATTTTTGTGTTCTTGGCACAGCGGTGGCACCTTAACGGCAGCGGAAAAACGTGCGAGTAGAACTGTTTCGGGAGCATAAGTCCCCGGCTACAGAATTTATACGACGCAAATCCTACGTTTCCGCCCGTGTGGCAGGCACGAGCCGCAGCAGAGCACGAGGGGTGTGGGCGCAGCGCCATCTGCAGCACAGCTCCGCCGGCAGGCGCCATTGGCACACCGTCGAAAATTCAAGTCCCTTAACAGGGCCTACCCAAAATTCTGCTGTCCTGAGGGCATGTGCGTGCGCTAGCCAGCACAGCCATGAGTGGTAGCGACTACTACAGCCTGCTCGAGGTGCCGCGCAACGCGTCGCCGGAGGACATCCGGCGCGCCTACCGGCGGTTGGCACTGAAGTGGCATCCTGACAAGAACCCGGACAACAAGGCCGAAGCCGAAGCTCGCTTCAAGCAAATCTCCGAGGCATACGAAGTGCTGTCCGACGAATCCAAGAGGCGGCAATACGACCTGTACGGCGGTGGCGGCTTCGAGGCTGACCGCCAGAACGACTGCCCTGGCTCCCGGGGCAGTGGAGGCTACAGCGGCGGCACTGCGTTTGCGTTCACCTTTCGTGACCCCGAGGAGCTGTTCCGCGAGTTCTTCGGTTCGTCGGACCCATTTCGAGACCTCTTCCGCAACATTCATGTGGGCGGCGGGCCGCGCGGAGCTACGGTGCTCACGGGAGGCTTCCCGTTTTACCAGCAAAACTTCGGCAGCATTTTTCGATCAGGCTTACTCATCGACCTGGATGACCTGCTGTTCGGGCAGCATGGACCCAATGGTGGCATGGGCAATGGAGCAGGCTACGCGGGCATGCCGACGCAGGAGGTTACCTCGGTACGCTACGTGAATGGTAGACGCATCGAGACCCGTACTATCATCCAGGATGGCATGAAAACTGTTCTTTGCTTCGAAGACGGACAGCTCGTGTCACGCACGGTCGAAGGCGCCACGCAAGACGGGTACGAAGCCGAAGAACCGCCGCCAGTGTACCCCAGAGAGACGCCGCAGCAGCAGCAGCACCAGCAGCACCAGCAGCACCAGCAGCAGCAGCAACAGCAGCAGAGAAGAGACGAATGCACGTCCTCGCCTTACGGCGCAGCGCAGCCGTGTTCGGCTTCAAAGTACCCCTCGCATTCCAAGAACAGCATGCCCGGAGGTAGCAGTTCCAGGATGAGCGGCAAAGCCAACATGGCCTGCAGTGCTCCTGCTCCTTGCAGTGCTCCCTCAGGAATCTCAAGTAAAAATGGCAAAAGCAAGAGCCGTTCCAGCAAGGCCCTCAGGGTGGAAAAAGAGGCAAGAAAGTCAAAGACGACGAAGAAGGAAACTACAGAGAGCGCAAGCTGTACAACCTCAGGAAATTCTCGGCGTGAAAAGTCAAGGCACAGAAAAACTACCTAAACATTTAAGTGAAATTTGTGGCACAAGTGCCTCCAGCATGAGCAAAAGGAATTTGCAACAAATGACTTCTGCGAGTTGTGAAAATATGTGCATGCTGTGAAAAGAACATACCATGTCCGCCATGTCTGTGAAAGCCAGTTCTTTTCTCAGCCAATGCTAGCCTGATGTGCAACATGCAGAAATAAACAAGTCATGTCTTGAAAGTTACCTGGCCCCCCTGAAATGAGTAATGGATCATGCAGAATATTGGCACAATAAGATTACTTTGTGTATGGAAATTCCCAGTGACCTGTTTCAAAATAGTTACTCTTTTAGGTTGCAGAACAGGGGGAGAACCATTACTTGAAATCATGCTGTTGGCCATGTCAGAAGCAAAATCACAGGCTCCATTTGTGCAATCAAAAGCCCTTAGAAGCACCAAATTTGTTCAGATCTACCAGAAGCGCAAGATAAACACTTCTTATAGCTCTGGACATTATTCCTGCCTTTTTTTCATGGCAAAAAGTCAAGAATGCAGAATCACAGCTTTGTGCGGTAAGTGGGAACAATATTCTTAATATTTAGTTTAGGGAGTCTAACGTCTCAAAGCGATTCAGGGTATGGGGAAGCCATAGTGAAAGGTTCCGGAAATTTCGACCACCTGAGGTTCTTTTAACGTGTACTGACATCGCACAGTACACGGGCCTTTAGAATTTCGCCTCCATCGAAATTCGACCGCCATGGCCGGGATCGAACCTGCGTCTTTCGGGTCAGCAGCCGAGTGTCATTACCACTTAAGCACCACGGCGGCATTCTCAATGAAGAGCCACCTCTGCAAATCGGGCTTTACTGAACCAGCATGTTCTTCCAGCATATTTTGATTTAGTTCAATGGAAGTGCCTCCACTGACTCCTCTCTAGTAAGGCAAAGCTGGCGTCTGGTCTTCTTTTGTCTATTTCAGTGTGGTTGAACCAGGTTATGATTCCAAGTGCTGCCATAAGCCAATAACTAAGCTTAGAAACTGGTTTATCCATGTTTACCTCCATAATTTTACTCAGAGTGGCAGGCCATGATAAGAGCAACTGCTGCAAAATTTTCAAAGTAATCACACCGGATAATTATGCCAAAAGCTGTAGCAACTCTGGCGCAGAGACCTTTGTTCGTGCATCAGGTGCAACACTTCCTTGTTTGCACTTGCTGCTAAGACTTATGTGGGTCTATGCCTTCACAATGGCCAGGCAGCACAAAAACATTCTTGTTTTTTGGTCCAGGTATTCACATCCTCTGTCATATCTTCTAACTTTTATGCAATGTGACGTCAGCGTGGCTAAGTCAAGTGCAAGTCTAACACCTCTACCATTGATCTCCAGTTAGCTACATGTTGCACCAGCGGCAAACAATCTATCGCCACAAATTTCCAAATCTCATTGCCCATCTGACACTCTACTGCCCCCTTCTGCATTTATCATCTCTTGCAATCCACTCTGTTACCCTAAATGACCACCAATTGTCTGTCCACTCGCTGCGTCACATACCCTACCCATGTCGACTTCCTCTTCTTGAACTAAGCTAGGATATCATTAACGTACATTCATTCCTTAATGCAACCATTTCCCGTCTTTTAACGTTACCATGTCATTTTCCTTCCCATAGTGGCTGACCAGTCCTCATTAATTTCCAGTCTTTTCATTAACTTTCAAGTTTTCACCACATAACCATGTACTGGCAAGATAAAAAACAATTACATATTCCTCTGGAGGGATACTGGTAAGCTACATTTCATGACCCGAGATCACCTGTGAGATGCACCCGACCCAAAACTTATTTTTCTAGTTAATTAACTCTCATGATCAATATCAGCATTCGCTGTTTGCCACAGATAGATATATTGCCCGATCAATTCCAATACCTCGCTGCCTACCGTAAACTGTTGTACCCGTTCCATATTTTGGTGACAATTTTTAGCCCCACAGTTTTGCTTTGCATGGTTAGGTACTCAATCATGCACTGCAATTACTCCTAGTTACTTAGCAAAGCAATGTCATCAGTAAACAGGAGATTACTGAGGTGTTCTCCATCAACAGTTAACCCCAGCATTTCTGTAAAAATTTATACCAAACTTCCGAGCTAAAAGTAACCAAAATTATAAAAATTGGGGAGTGGCCTAGGCAATTGAAACCAATTGAATGCTTTTAAGAGAGTCGCATAGTCTAGTTAGCAAGGTTTTTTCATTTTGGAAACTTACTAAAAATTAACTAGCTAACTTTCTGAACACTGGCGTCAGAAAAGAAGATCAATGCAGAAATTGTAGATTGCCTTGTCAAACTGCTGGCATCTTTGCACCAAGGTACCATTTACATAGTTGCTTTCTTTACCAGCCCAAAAAGAAAGCCTGCAAAATACAAAAGCTGCTACATGACAACAGAGTTACTTCAGCGTCCCAAGACATGTCTCGGAGAGAAAAATCCGCTTCTCTCCACTGCACTGTCCACGACAGGGCTTTACATGTGCAATGGCAAGAGATATGCACCAGCAGCTGCCACGTGATAGCTCATTTTAGCCAGCTGTTTTTCAAGATGATTTACAACTTCTTACTAACACTTTGTTCCCAGAGCCAATTTTTAAAAGTTAGCTGATTAGTGCATACTAATTAATTTTGTAGAGTAAAAAAATTACCAGACTAGGCCATGTGACTCTCAACAGCACTGTTTGCTTCGCTCCACTTGGCTGGGACACTCCATCTTATTTAAAGTCTCAGTTACATTTAGCTGCAGCATCCAATATAACTTTGGCTAAGTATCCAACAAAGTATTAGGGCAGCACCAGCAAACTGCAACATGTTCGAAGCGTTTTAAAAACTAAGATGAGAACATTGTGGATTAGGCAGAGCCACTACCAATAAGGTGCTCAATTCACAGCACACCAAATCACACAACGCAGGCATGCCTCACATAACCTAGGCTCAAACAGTAAAGCAAGTGTAACCATTTTATGGCGCTCTCCAACTCGCAGTGTATTCCTGTCCATCCAAAAGGTTTAAAAAATTTGGTGTGTTGCTTTGTCAGCAGCCCTCCATTATAAGTTGTACTGTGCTTTTTCCAGATGCCATTTGGCTACAGTACAGAACTGTTGAAACCTTATTGAGAAAAAGGCATTTGTGAAATTCACATTTGCAGCCTCACGATAAAATGATTTGCCTCATGACAACAGGAAATCAAAGTAAGGTTCTGTTAACCCTTCATGTAAAAAAATGTTAATGTCATACATCTTGTCTCAATGAAAGCCAGCAGTAATGATTCTGCCATAATGATGTTTAACGATGCATTACAAATGTCACAAAATCTGTGAATATGTGAAACAGAAAATGAGTTGTTAACCACAGTGCTCATAAATGGTAAGAATTATGAGAAGTCTGCCTAGGAGTTTGAGCAGAACAAAAGAAAGAAAAATATTTACTTCCTCTAGAGTGGTTTTCCTGGTCACAGGCATTCACAAGTTCATTTCCAGACAGGAAAGAGGCAGGTGGCAACATTAATTTTCAACTTGTGTGCATACATACGCAGACTGCTAATGTGTAGCAGGGCATAGCTGCTTTCACCTCAGTTAAATTCTGTTCTCAGCCTCATGTCAATGTTCACAGGTTGTAGGGCTGATGAACTTATGCCTAAAGGGTGTAGCCTGTCAACAAATAATAATAAGTAGCACTAATTTTTGTGCCAAGCTGTTCAAATATAAATTTTATGCTGTGGCTCACTGGTAAATCCCTGTACTTTCGAAGAAGTTGCAATTGACCTACTTGTGTATGCGGATGCCGTAAAAGAGTAAGCACAAAGGCGACACACAATAGGAAAACGAAGCAGGTTTAGTGACGCTTGAGAATGAATACTGAGGCACATGTACAGCATGCATACAGGAAATGTCAGTAGCATTGAAACAGATACATTTTTCATGATGAAGCTATGAATCGTATTGTAGCAGAGGACTCCATATTAATTGTGACCAGTTGAAGTTCTCTAACATGCACCAGACTCTCAGTGGTGACATCCTTTTTGTATTCAGCCAAGGCGCGTACCTTAAAAAACATTTCAGCAGTCCATAAGAAGACAGTCATCCCGAATACGACTGGAGTGAAGTTTTTGGATACAAGTATGATCCAGCCTCACTAGCCATCATTTGCTGTTCCTGTACAGAAACAGAATCCTTAAATCAGAGCTTACAGTGGCATTCACTAACGTGTTTATAAATGCATAATGACCGTTATCTTTCTTGTCTGGGTATTATTCCCCACCCGGGCATGCATAAAACAACCACTTTGTCCTATTCACAGTTTGCCACCAGAGGTTCATGTCTCATAAAAGCACTCCAATGAAATATCATGTGAGAGTCATTCCATTTGTGTTTCCCAGGTGAGGTGTTTAAGTTTGCTTTCACAGAAAATAAACGGGCACATACCCAATGAACACACTTGACGAGATAGAAAACAGCAAATGGGTGTCATGTAGGCCCACTATCTTTTTGAAGCTCTAGGTGACTTAATGTAAATATAGCATCACTTCTCAGACAGCAATGTTTGATGCTGAATGGGTTTCTATGTTCTTTGTTTCTACCCTTGTTTAACTTTTTACAAAAGAATTTTGGTGGGTACCATGAATAATGAAAGCAGGAAAACCTGCTGACAGTAGTCTAAAGAACTAATATTTAAAGCTGGTTGCATTTAATGTGACAAGAGGATTTAGCAGCCTGAATTGTAAGCAAAGAGCAGCAACATACCTTTACATTTGCATTAACTGTGGAAGCCGACAAGGTTTCAATACAAAAAACATGGCACATGTTCCACTTGAATAGTCTACAAGATTCCACTTTTTTATGGACATACTGCATAGAGTAGGCTAGATAAAGGAGCATGCGCAATGGCAATGTGAGCAGAAGCTACAGTTTAATGCAGTGGAGATTCTGGGCAAAAGGAAGATAACAAGAAAAATTTTGGAAGCACTTTGAATTCAGAAGTTTAATTCAAAGTATATCAGGAGGAGGATGAAGAGCGGGGGAGGGGTGTACCCCTGTACATATGTATGCAGCTGAAATAGATTTTTCAAATATGCACCTGTAAAGTGATGTGAGGCACACTGCTAGCATTGCTTTTAGTATGCGTGATACCCATGGTGCCTGCTGACAGTACACTAAGGTACATAGAGTTTAATGTCCTAAAGCTGCACAGGGGCATAAGAGCAGCTATAGTGCTGAGCAAAGGATTAATTTCAACCCACCTGCAATTCTTTAACATGCAATGCTATATACTGTGCATCCTTTAGCATGGCATGGCTTCAACATTAATTGATGCTGCATACTAATTTATAAACCTTGTGATGACTCACTTTTTGTGCTTTGTTTCATTTAGTAATTGCAAAAGTAGGTGCTAACGTGTTTGTACATTTGCATAGTTACTAAGCTGTGGGAGGTTGAGGTTGCTGTTGATGGCTACAGGTGTGGCTAGCCTTGCATTAAATATGCTGGCAATTTCTCCACTGCTGAGCAATGGGAAGTGTATTTCTAGCTTTACAATCTCGATGATTCTTTGTTTAAAATTTTCAATTTCTGACAGACCTAATAAAATTATTTCCAAATGAAACACCCACAATGTAGTCCTCCACAGCCACTACAGGTAATTGCCCATGAAGGGGTTAATGCAGTTAAGGCAGAAACAAGATCAAATTTCCAATGGTGACAACTCTCTGCAAGTTTGTGCACACCTGTATTACTGCTGGAATTTATTTCCAGCTGTCACTCATCTTGCTTAGATAAACTATAGTGAAAATATGAGAGGCTTAGTAATCGCAAAGAATCAAAAACAGTCTCAGAAATTCTTTTCATGAAAATTTCATGGAAGAGCAAGGGCATGCACAAGCACATTTTGTGGAAGCTGACCCTAAATCAGCACCTAGCCTTACAAATAACAGCTGCAAGTCTAAGGGAAGACTGGCACAAGCAGTAGCATGTATTCTATTGGAGATTTGTGTGCTATATTTTTCCTATCTGTTCAGATTTGTTGGCATTGCTTGTTTTGTTTTCTGTTACCACTCATGTAATAGCCCTTCAATAGGGCTGAGAGTATTCAGAAACAGATAAACTATTTGTTGACACATGGAATGAAGCAGCTGATTCACAGCTTTATGGAAACTGTAGCATTGTAGTATAAAAAAAAATCAGAAGTAAGAAGACAGGAATAGGTACCGTTATTAGCAGTATTGCAGGACATGGTGGGGTAATACAATTCTAATATTGTATTTCTACACAGAACAAAGATACAAAGTGGAAGAACACTAAAGCTGCGTCCCTCCACTGTACCTTGGTCTTTTGCACTGTTTGGTTGCAAGCTATTACCACCACCTCGCCCATTTTGTCATCGCACTGTATTTCCACTCTATTTTCATGTGCTTAATGCATCACTGGCTTCAGCGACGCCACACCCAAGGGGAGGTACTTCTTTTAAAAGTAGCTTGGACACAGCGTTGTGGATTCGTGATGCAACACCACTAATAGCTTGACAGTAATTGTGGTACTGGGTGGATTAGGTTAATTAAGATTCTGTTGTTCAAATATGAAGGCCATGATCGGCAGTGCAAGCCACCTATACTAAAGCACACAAGTGAAAATCTACAAATAAGGGTGACAACACAAGTAAAGAAAGCTAAATAAAAAATTCTATGCTACACACAACAGCAAAATAGAGGAGACATAGCCGCAGCAGATTTTATTTCTTAAAATGCTTATGAAAACAACCCATGTGAATGAGCAATTCAGCTTGTTTAAAAATTTTTAATGCACACATACTGTTTACATGCTGCTTGCAGTGGTATAACTAATGGGACCTACCCCTGGCAGTTAGTTAAACAGCCCACTTTCATCATAACAGTTAGTGCATTTGCCAGCTTGGCGAATATTAATGTGGCCCCATGTCAAGGGAATCAAATATCTTCAGTACATGCTGCAGTAGCCACAAAGCACATCACAGACATGAATACCTGAAAAGCATCTTGGCAAACTTTCCATGGCATGAGCAGTTTGGATTTTGTATTTAATTCCTTTGGCATGCAAGAGGGACTTAATAACAACTTCAGATCATTCCTCGCCACCCATCGGCTGGCGAAAGAAGCTGCTGTACAGGACCAGCATATATCAAGTGTCATGTCACTCAGAGAAAATGAAAGAAAAATTTTCTTTGCTGGACCTCTGGCTTGTTTCCCCTCAATTTTTGCACTCAGGTGGCATTTGGCAGTAAATTTTATTTTACACTATGGCTGGGTGGAGTATTCACCTCAATTAGTGACAATTAATCAGCAGAATGAAAAGCAGATGAATGTGATATGTGAAACGAAGAGTTTTCCCAAACCTTTCAATCACAAGAGGTGGTGCTGCCAGTACAGATGTGAAACCGTCTTCTCTGGTCTGGCTGAGGACTCAGTTAATCCTCACCGAGTCAGGCAAGTACCTGACCAAAACTTAGTATAAAACAAAAATTACCAATAAATGTACAATATCTGAGCATGAACAAGCCAGCTATTTAGCCAGGAGAATTGTTCACTGATTTTCTCTGAGCAGCACAGCACTCAGTGCAGCTCGTGCACTAGGTTTCTGTTACTCGCGTGTTGTAAAATGGCACGTCTGCTTTCGACTGATCGTGTCGCCACCATGTGAAGAGCAAAAACCAAAAGGCAAACATAGAAAGAGTTTTGCTACGTTCCTTTTTGCATGTATTCTCGCTGGAAAGTCAGCACAGTGTCATTTTATCGCTTCCCAAGGAAGTCGGACGACACACCTCAGAGCACGTTATTGATCACAAACCCGAGGATTGGAAAAAAAAAATGGAGGGGACACTAAGCTCTGCGTTAAAGGTATGACGAAATAGCATTAGTGGGTAAATGCCCATATATGCGGAATTGGTCATTCTCTACTTTACATTTGTAGATTGCTGGGAGTCTGCGTACCACTCCTGGTGCAGTGGTACAGCAGTTAACATAGGCATGCACAGGTCTCTCCATAAGAGGGGGCTAAAGTTCATGGTACCATCCATTCATGTCTTCCGGGTAGCAGGAACATGTGGTACAAAATTTGTGCCCCCTTCCTCATGATTATTTAAGGGGGGGGGGGGGGGGGACACTGCCCTCCTCTGCGCACAACTATGGCAGCTAAGTGATGCTCCCTCAGCAGGTAGCTCTTTCAAACACAGCCACTGGTGGGGCTCGCGAGATCCAGGTTGCTCTTCCCAAGCAACCTCTTGTGACCAATCATTAATTTAACTGACACCTGCCATGGTGGGCACTTTCCTCACAATACAGTGGGCAGGTTGTCACCTGCCACGGTGAGCAGGTTGTGATAACGTCACAAGGTCACGTGAGGTGTGCCACCTGTTCTCTGGGGACTTTTCACTCCCGCCGCCACCGCTAACAATGCCACAAGGTTTATCACTGAACAGACCCTTGACGCTATCTTGTTGAAAGTGACCATGACTGTGAATCGTTTGTTCGAAGCATTTCACTCGGGACTTCTTCCTTCCCAGAAGGTATAAGCTTGCCTTGTAATCAGATTTAATGTCGCACAATCGTGTTGTGGTAGTGGTTTCGGTATTATCTCCAGCTATGTTTACGCTGTTACAGTTGATGCTTGGCCTCAACAAGGAAGCCATAAGGATAACATTCCAGTATGTTCAAGCGGCTCATGGTGCCTCATTCTGGATGTCTGTATGCCAAAGCAGCAGTGTGGCCTGAGCCAGTTTGCCGCAGATATTTCTCTTTGCTAAACAGGTGAATTGTTTGAGCTCCAATTTCACACAGAAATGGAATTTGGTCGGCAGTATTGTTTTATACTACACTTCTTCAGGGTACTTGCCTGATCTGATCAGAAGAAATCAGTTATTCGCATCATCTGCAGTGACGGCAAAGCGGTACAAGTCATTGTCCCAGCATTGGCAATGGTGGCACCATCTCTTTTTGTTTGTAGAAACTCTGCAATGGAGATTTGGCAAAGAAAGGGGTGGGAGGAGAGATGATGTCACCTCTGACGATGCAAATAACTTCTGATTCTTAAAATTGAATCAGGCAAGTATCCCAAACAAATGTCTTATATAACAGTACTGCTAACAAAATGCCATTTCTGTGTGAAATTTAAGCTTGGACAATTCACTGCATTGGCTGAGAGAAGCATTCTATAGCATTGAAAAAATTGCAGGACACGCTGTAGTGCACCGCTACGGTCTGATACAACTGAGGAACGAATCAGAAAATGCCCCTCAAAGGAGACCCTCTAGGTAACAGCGTTGACCGGTTTTCATGACGTCGTGGTTAATCTTTAATCCTTGGTTACCCTGTCACGCTACGAGATGCAAGGGGATTAGCCACGACATCATGAAAACCAGTAGACGCCTTTAGCTGGATGGCTTCCTTCGAGAAGCATGTGCCGCTTCGTTCTCAAGTTGAACCCGACTACGGTAATATTTCAGGGTTTTATGTCTTATTTTTTCAAAAGCCTCCCATCAACCGCCGCTAACTTCCCTTTAGATCCATTTGGCGCCTAAAGTGAAGGTATCAAACTGCTAAGGCATCATGTTCCAATGGTACCTGCCCTTATCAAGCTCGCCAGTCTCACACAAGACTCAAGTGTCAGCAATAGATTACAAACGACGAATCGGTCTGCAAAGGCTGATTGGTCTGTGTAAATCTGTACGAGTGCAAAAACGGACTTACTGTACTTTGCTCTATCATGCATTGCATTGACTTTTATAAAAGAACTATATGAGAAATGCTAGGTACCCAGAAGGCATCAAAGTGTCGTTGCCATCGTTTCTCATTTCGTTCGAACTACAGATTTACGAAAAGCGCTGCCAGTTCACTCTTTCTCATGCCATCAAATTCATGTGCTCTATGAGGCAATTGCAGCTGGCTGCAGAGAAACGCAACGTTTCACCGATCATGCTGTTGTGAAAAATGGAAATTGAATGTTTATCCATGCGCAGGCAGCTTGCTGATAACCGCAAAGCGACTTGCCCGCAGCAGTGAATAAGTGCTCCACACAGGTGTTTTCACTTTTCAGAAACACCGGTGCTGCATGTGCACTAACCTGCCCCCACGTCAGGCTCTCAAGAGGCATTCTATCTTGAGAGAGATTTTGCGGCACATTCTGCAATTCTAACGTCTTTACCCACAGTTCGTTGATTTCGCCCGTCATCGGCATGGTTCTTCACACTGATCAGGATGAGGTAGTTGGCTGCTATAATCCGCTCACATTCAACAAAGCACCGCAATTCCACACCACAAGCTAAAAATTGAAGCACGGCACCAAGTGAAAGTGACATCACTGTAGCTGCATTTCACTGCGTACCAGATAAACGGATCAGGGCGGACAAAAAAAAATTTCACAAGACACTTTGTCAAGACTAAAGTGGAGGACGGAGTGAAGAAGGGAGAGGAAAAAAGTCGCCGTAGTGGAGGGCCGCGGAATAATTTCGACCACCTGGGTAATTTAACGTGCACCGTCAACGTACAGCACACGGGAGCCCTTTGACTCCACCAAAACGTGACCGCTGCAGCTAGGAGCAGAGCTGTAATTTCTCATTCATGGACACCTGAACTCAGCCATGAGGGAACGGCTGAATAAAGCGTGAAAGGAGGGAGAGAAAAAAATTGGCTGTAGTTTAACTACTATTGAACCTGGTTAGAGAGCGAAAGCTAAGTCATGCGACTTACATTGAGCTAAGCCGTATATGACATCATCCGTTCACCTTTCCGGAGCCCTCCACTGCGGCGCCTCTCATAGCCTTAGCAGCTTTAGGACGTTAAACCCATAAACCAAACCAAACGAAACCATCTTACTTTTCGGTAAATTCTTTTTCAAGGTCAAGCTGAAGGTCATGTCATGTGTCTAGCACTTGTAGGTATGCGTTGCTATAGCAACATTAATATAACCTGTTTAATAACGGTAATTAATCTGTCTAATTAGTGTAAATTAGGCTAAAGTTCCTCTTTCCAATGATGTATTATATGTGGACATTCTTGCGTTTACTACTAATTATGCTCATTACTATGGCGTCATCATGGTTAACCACACTAATTAGTACACGCCTATATAGTCTAGCGATCCAGCGGAGCTACGCCACGGCAAAGCGCGGAGCTCGGCGCAGCAGCCCGTTTCTAGACGCAAATCCGGTTGCTAGGGGCGCCGTTGCTAACCGCCTACTCCGCTCGAGGCTCCGGCAACACACAGCGAAACTTTGGTTCGGACTAACCAGTAGAGCTTTCGCTCTGAAAAGAGTCGCTGTAGTGGAGGCCGAATAATTTCTATCACCCGCGGTTCTTTAACGCACCCTGCATACAGCACACCAGCATTTTAGCATCTTGCCTCCATCGAGACGCGGCTGCTGCAGCTGGTATTCGATTCCATGGGCCTAGGGCTGTATGGGTGAAGGGTAACAAATTCACTTCCCTAGACTGTTACGTTGCGGATGAGCAGAGTGCATCACAGAGTTCAAAGAGGCCTTCCATTCCGATATATCAACTACTACAGAACAAGCTAGGGCATTTTAAGTTATTTTAAATCACCCCTGCTGTGAGCCAGCTACAGGCAATCACACTATATTTCCAAAGCTGATAATTTCCCTTCCCGCGCCTTCTGTTGCATTTACCAAGTGTCACTGTAATTGATCAAAAGCGGGGCTCCTGACAATTAACGTTGCTGCCATGACTGCTTTCCCTTTTATACTGTTACTCCAAGAACATCGTTCGATGTTTGTACACTGTAACAGTTAAGAACACGTTTCCCAGTTCTGCAACGTCGCTGGCGCAACTCGAAGCAGGAACAAGGAGCAGATGGGAGGGGCACCGCTTAGCGCACCACAGAATGCATATACAAGTATGGAGGAAAAAAAAAACTCACCAAAGGGACACTGAGGAGAAATTGAAGTTGGCTTGTATCGACAGAATACCAGCTCCTGGTTACAAAAACGCCACTCATACTGAAAACAAAGCTCTTGTAACGTAGAAAAGAGCAAGAACCAAAATACAGGTATTGCCGCCACAGGCCAAACTCTCAAGTACAGGCGTGATGACGTCATAGGACAAAACAGTGTTGCTAGCAACACTAGGACACGAGAAGCCACGAATCACTGAGGCGTAACCAATGCATGCGCAAATCTCCTTGTCGTCGCCAGATGGCGCCACGAACCCAGCAGCTACGTGCGCGCCTGCAGCATCGGGACCAATCAGCGCCTGCTCACCGGCAGTAGGCGGGCTCCTGGTATTCCGCTAATGGTAACAAGGTACACGGTATGCTAAAGGTGTCTATTTGCGAGAACTTCGTTGACGACTTCGAGAGCGGGATCCATCGTAACGCTGGCAAAGCGCCGGTGCAAACGTAAACGAAGCGACGGTAGCAACGGCCGCAATAGCCGAGAGATGCCTTCAACGTGCGGCCGGCAGTAGCTTTCTTTTCGGCTGCTGCTAGGCCGCCCCCCTGCTGGCCACCAGAAATCACGGAGTCTGCGTTACGTCATGTGCACGTCATGTTTCACGTCACTTAGTCCTGTGTCGTCATAAGAGAATCCCAAGTTTGAATCAGAGCGGTGGGAAAAACTTTTTCAACTTTGAATCCAAGTTTCTTAGAAATAAATGCATCTTTCGCTGCCGGCCAAGTGGCAACAAAACCATGAAATGCCGAACTATCGGATTTTGCTTTAAAAAAAGTATTAATAGAGCTCTCCTCACTGTCCCTTTAAGACACCAAGTGGCCAGCCTTCGCAAGCCAAGTGCTCATGAAGCCACTCACTCCTCCATTTTCGCTCTCCCAGTCAATCGCTTATGTTTTGGTGGTGGTATGTTTTAGTGCGCCCATCTGTGCGACTCATACAGGAAGGAAAATTTAAAGGAGAGGCCGTAACGTGACATTTTTTGAAGCCGGAAACGAGCTCGGTGCCATGTTGTCCAGGCGCGCTCTTGCTTACAAACATTTCTCCCCGCACGCGTTTCAAACCTAGCGAAGGAGCTGGCCCAAAGAGACTCCAGTGCAGAAGAACGGCCTGAGGGGAGAGTTGGTGCATGATGAAATGAACGGCGGCGCAACAAGGACACTAACAAGAGAGGGGACACCACATGCGCACACTACCAACTGTTTATTGCATGGAAAGGTGGCATATTTAAACATACAGCTCAGGCATGACACTCATCGCATTATCGCTCCTAACTCAACACGTGGAAAAAAGCAGCAACATCAGGATAACAGACAAGAAACCTTTAACCTTTGCAGAAAAAACTAAAAGATTGTAATAACAGAACTTAGAGGAGGCCATCTCGTAGCAAAAGCAGTGTCAAATAATCGTAGCAAAAGCAGAGTCAACCATGAGAAGTAAAAGCAGTCAAAAAGAAATTACAATCGTAGCAAAGGCAGACTCCAGTGCGAGTGGCGCTTTGTTTCTGACCGTTGTTCATGTACTGGAGACATCAGAAATATTCGTACGAGACATTCGGCTGCTTCCAATTACTCTTCGCCGCGTTGTCTGCGCGTCATTCCTGCTCTCTTGTTCGAACGAAACAGTCCAGCCTTGCATGATCATAATCAAGTAACATTTGGCAAACATGCTTATCGCAACAGCGGTAACCCGCGAAAGGACTTTAACTTATTGCAGTGGCCCACCTTGGTACGCACTGTCTTTCGTTGCTTTTGGCTGCGTTGTTTTGCCACGGCGGAGATATGTGCCCCTCGGTTCCTTGCAGGCTGCATTTGGCAAAATATACAGGCATATTTACACCCGGTTAATCGTAGTCTCGTGTTAATCGCATGGCTAGAAGGTTCATTTCACCAGATGATGTGAAGGGCACAAAATTTTAGTTGAGTGGAACTGTGTATCAGTAAAGAGCTGCTGCCAAAATATAGCAGAACAGAAAACCAAATCTAATGTACACTTTGAAGAGCATGCTTGTTTGTGTTTTTTTTTTTCTTATATAAACTGTTACACATGGTGCCACTGAAATAGAACTTGTTACTCTATACCCTGCATCAGTTTAAATTTCTTTTTTTTTATATACTGTGTGTCTTGTATCACACAGTGTATTTCATGACGCTTCCGGACAAACTATCCCACCTTAATTCAGTGCGAAGTACTGCCTTTAAACCTAAGCTTCCTGAAATGTTTTAGTATATGGCTACCCTGGAAGCCTTACATGTCCAGCTTGCTTGCACGAGGCTTATATTTGGATGGCACTCTGTAACACTTTCTATTTGAGAGCATAATGATTTTTGAGTGGACAGCTGTCAAATGTGCTCATGAGGTTGTAAAAAAAATCCTTCTTTGCTAGAATGAGTTTAGAGGTTCATGCATGAGATCCCTGAGCAAGGTTATTGATATTGGGTTGTTTGCATGCTATGCTCGCATAAAGTGTCCCACATACTGGCCACACCTTAATCGCACTCTCTGGTGGATAGCACAAACCTCTCAGTTTTATGCTGAATGAGTGTGCACGTGTCTGCTTTCGGCTGAGTCGTGAACAATGCTGCCATGCATGGTCACATCCCACCTTAGTGTTAAACCTGCCTTTTAATGCAGCTCTTGTTGCTGAATGTTGCAATCTGCCTCCACTGCGTATGTTTGGGAAGCTGGCAATGTCAACAGTGCCTTCTGCTACAGCAGTCAGGATAAGAAAAATTCTGCAGTATTTTGTTCTTGGTCTTAAATACTATGCTTATCTTCATAGCATGTTTTCGTGCAGCTGGCCACACAAGTAATGCTTTCTCATACAGCAGTGATGATGGGCAAATATACTAAAAAGTTCGAGTTCTTGACCCTGAACGCAAAATGTAGTATTATAACGTGTTGTAATGGTGGCCATGCCAACGAATTTTGATTCACAACTCCAAGAGCCACTCATAGAGGTGACAGAAATGGAGAGGGCCAAAGTGCATATAGTAGATGGCAGGGGAGGATTTACGGGGGTGGCGGTGTCTCCTCCCTCCAAAAGACTGAAATTTTACATAGGATAACCATTCTGAACGCCTTTTTCTCAATGAAAAAAGTCCAAGAAATACATGTTTTCGTGCAGCTGGCCATGCAAGAAATGTTTTCTCATACAGCAGTGAGCATGGGCAAATAAACTAAAAAGTCTGAGTTCTTTACCCTGAACACAAAATGTAATATCATAACGTGTTGTAATGGCAGCCGTGCCAACAATGACTTTTGATTCAACTCCAAGAGCCACTCATAGAGGTGACAGAAATGGAGAGGGCCAAAGCGCATATAGTAGACAGCAGGGGAGGATTTATGGGGGGGTGTCGCCCCCCTCCAAAAGACTGAAATTTTACATAGGATAACCATTCTGAACACCTATTTCTCAATGAAAAAAGTCCAAGAAATACATGTTCAAAATGTGACTGCCCTCCTCCATAAATCCAACCTTTGTAGGATGGCAACATACATGGGCATCTGGAAGGAAGGGGCAGGGGGGGGGGGGGGGGGTGCAGGGAGGGCGGTTGCCCCCCCCCCCCCCTGGAATTACGGATATTATTTATGCACTAGTTCCTTTTTGGTGCTAACCTACCGCCGCCCCCATCCCCGGACATCAGGTGCCCCTCACTGAAAAAAGTTCTGTGGACGCCCTTAGCAACATAGCATGCTTCACATCCACAGATCTAATATTGTGCTTAATATACATGACCGTAGCTTTTCAGACTTCTAGAAGTTTAGGAGTACCCAGTGGCTGCAGGATAAGTTTCACAGTGTTATGCATCATTTCAATGCTGTGTTTCACGTTTAATGTGTAGAGCTGCAGCTCTACGCACTGCTTTTCTCTACTTGATGAAATACTAGCTCGTAATGTCACTGCATAGTAGCACACTTTACTTGTGATCGACAATACACACAATGAAAGTCGATCTATTGCACGTAATGAATGCATTGCATTATTTTTCTTCAACATAACCACAGGCATCATTGAAATTCAGTGCACATGAGGATCCTCATTTCACTAAGTACTTTTTACCACAAATAACACTATCACAAGACATGGGCACAATAAACACATGTGAGAAAAGGCCTCCAAATTCAGTTAGAGCTTCGCCTTTTTCGCACTTCTTGAACATATGACATCAGCTAGAAAAGAAATTGCAAACCTGCTACAGGTTGAAAGCACGAACTGATGGGCGAGTTGGTTATGCTGAAATAGCGCAAGGCCCAAGGCCTAAAAAGAGAGCAGAGGAAAGGAGGAAACGGACAACACTGCAGCGCTGATTCTGTTACAGGAAACCGGTCTAAACATAGCGCGCGACCAGAAACACAGACTTGGTCACGTTATGAACGAGTACACTTGAGCCCGGCACGTCCCAGAGGCAAATAGCTCGCTAGACGCTTTAAACGGGCATGTAACAAAGAGCAAGCGAGCGCAGCTGCTTCCTTTACAATATCGCTCTCCGCCCATGTCATGGCCCCCGCCGCTCACACAAGCGCAGTCGCCGAAAAACGAAAACTACAGTTATACTAACACCAGTGACAATCGCTGGAGCGTTGCAAGAACACGCATAAGTAGCAAGGAGGTTTCACTGCCGCTGGAAACGGGAGCGCGAATGGCACAAGCACAGTCTGCACGCACCAGACACGAAACCTCCGCACAATACGCTGGCGAACGCTCTGTAGCACACGCCGTATTGAATCACTGGTGAACGAACAGTGCGAAGCTCCTCAGTGAGCAGCGGCGGTATCCCGACGGCTCCGAGCAGTGACGTAGTAGACAAAATGCCCATGCGATTGTGGTCGCCGAGCACGATGAAATCCATGCATGCAACAACGAGAGTTTTGCAGTGAATTCCACCTGAGATATCATGAGTGAACGGCGCCAACGTCAGCCTGTGGGCACGATCAATAACAAACTCGAGCAGTTGAGGAAAGTTCGCCTACGTCGCACCGCGAATGCTACGCCGCGGCCGTCTGCTACCGCCCGGTTTGTAAACAGCAACTACGACGCCGTTGCTAAGCTGCCCGGACACATGGCGTGGTCACAGGGAGACCGACTTTCTTTTTTTTTACTATGCACGGATTTGTGGCGTTCTCTGTACGCAGCGGTGTAAACTATTGTTGGCACTGTTCACGCTCATGAGAGTAGAGAGCGCTCGCAGCTGCCCCAATTCAAAGAGGATGCATCTATGTGAAAAAAAAAAAAAGGCATCGGCACTGAGCTGTTGCTGAATCTTGCGTTACACAGGCGTAGCAACCGGCGGTCAGTTTTGAAGCGAAATCTTCACTACGCTAGTCAACACCGCGCTTCGCGTGAGCCGGCGTATGTCGGAGCGCGAGTGACGTCATGCGCTGTGCACCGCCGCTTCTCCTCCTCACCACCGTTTAACCTTTCGCCGCAGCCGTGCGCAGTGTGCATTTTGCCCATAAAATAGGCGCACGCTGCCGCGCGCTATGCGTCTTCGTTTGACGTTCGCCGCAAGCGGCGGAGGCCGGCAATATAACCGCTTGCCAGAGAATAAGCGTGCGCATTCAACATGGAAGGAGAAGAGAGTGATACTACCGATACAGAAGTGCTAAGCATCACCGCGGCTTTTCGCTTCGAGATATCCAGGCTTAACCTCAGCTAAGCCCCAGCCAATTTTTTTCTTATGGCGCGTTACGCAATTGCTGCGCTAGGTCGTCGTCAATGGGTTAGGTTGCAACGTGTTGCAAGCAAGTTTCTACGGCCCAGAGCTAAACCACTGCCAATTTTTTTTCCTCCTGCCCACATCAGGAAGCCGCCTCGCTCACAAGCGACCAATTCTCGCGGCAGTGAATATTATCTCCCTTCCGCTGTCAGCAAATGAGGAAAAAATCAAGCAAAAAACGTTTAAGCGGACACCCTCGTCGCGAAAACATAGATCATGATCTGAGCCTAAGGCCAGACTCACGACTTGGATCATGATCTGAATGTCAGCCAGAGAGAGGCCGTAAGTTGACTCATAAGTGAGTCCACCAACCTATGGCAGGCGCTACTGAAGAGCATACAGGATGCACTTCTGGCGATTCTTCGGCGCGTTGCCTTCGCCTGCTAGTATTGCGGCGTTCCTGAGCAGTCAAGTGTTGAGATTCATCGGTGACCGATGACATCGAACCATTCTGCGAGGTAGAACGTTGTCGCCGAGCTGCATCCTTACACGACGCTTTGCAAAACGTTCTTGGCGTTTCTTGTGCACGTTGTCGCTTTCTCGCTTCTTCCTGTCGCTGCCACTTCTCCTTAGAGGACTGCATAGCAAAGCATTCACGCCAAGGCAAGCGTGCATTTATAGACGCTTTAGAGCGCTGGAGCGTTGGCGCAGCCTTATTTGGTCACGTGACCATTCCGCCACGCTGCCAGGGAGTCCACAGACCGCCATCGCCCGTTCGGCTGTACGCCTTGCTCGTGGGTTCGAAGGCTAGAAGTAGCGGACTAGCGGACTATAGCGGACCTCCTGGTGGCGCCATCTGTCGTAGACAGAGCAAACTGCTCGGCGCCGCTGCCATCTGGCGGAGCGCGGCTGAAATAACGCAGTTCAAGGTCATCCATCCCTACCGACCGGGGCTAAGCGACGAAGCGAAACCTACAGTAGTATTGCTAACGCAATAAAAACTCCATTTCTGTGAGCGACCGAAGAATATTCTGTGGAAACGAGGAAGATGGCGTTTTGTCCCTTCAGTTTACGCCGGTTGTTATAATCGAACTTCTAGCAACGAGGGCCTGAGCACACGACATCTAGGAGCTGTCAATAAAGCCGACATCCTTGCGACGGCTGCACTCCGGATCCCTTTTGTCTCGGGAAAGAAGGTTCCCTCTCTATCGCGCCTGCTTGACACTTCGACGGGGCGCTGGAAATAGCACAAGACTGAGTCAGCCAGACAGCAGGTAACAACGGTTCCAGTCGTCCCTTTACTGAGAACAGCGGAGGCAAGGAGAAGCAGCCGTCTTTTCCCACGCTACCTGCGGTTAGAAGAGGATCACTTCCTGGGAGTGGGGACCTCCCTGGAAACGGAGCTCGTGGCCCGGCTGCAGTAAATTCTGCTGAAGTTGGCGGCGAATCACCGTCGCTGCAATAAGTATTGCCTCACGGTGACTTGATCATCACCATCACCGGATCGGCCGCAGGGCAGTGCGCGCACCCGTGAGCGAAGTCTGGTGTTCCTCTGCGTATACTTTGAACAGACGGGCCTGACGTCCCGTCTGTTCCGCGCCAGGTAGTTACCCGCAGTGACAAAACGCTCCGCGTGGGCTACCTGTGGACGTTTTACAGCAGGGCGCCCCCACACCAGCTTATTTGTACAGTGAGCCGCAAACGTGTGTTTTTGTCTTGTTTTTTTTTTTCTTTCTTTTCTTCTCTCTCGGGACAGGACACGGCACGCGCGCGGCATATATATATTTACCTTGAGCGGCCGGCGTGCGATGACCGAATGAATGTGCGCGTGCGTCGATGCTCCCACACGAGCAGTGGTCCCGCGCGATGTTCTGACTGGCGAGGGCAACCCATCTGTGCCGGCGTGAAAGTCATCGCGTGGGCCGCGATCGGCCGCTACTCCTCCACCACGCAATATGCTAGCCCGCGCACCATGTACTCTCGACAACCTTGCGAGGCGCAGCACCCCGCATGTATTTCTACTTACATGCCCTGTAGTTGTACATAGTGTATATTGGCCACTACTCTTATTCTTTCTTACTATCGCTCCCCCTTTCTTTCCCTCCTCCTGTCCTTTCCCTGTCCTTTTATTCCCGCTAGCCGCAGCTGACGTGCAAAAGGTTTCGATAGCAGATGCCGCGGCTAGCAACATCTGTTCCTTCCATTTTTATTTTATTTTTCTTAGGAATAAATAGCCACTAACATAAACAATAATATACTGTGCGGTGGGCGGCAACCAAAGCCTGCTCGAGGGGTCCTGATCGGACACTCATTAAATGCCGAGATTCCCCAGTTGGGGAGCTAGGGACATATTAGGGCACGAAACCCACCGCAGTCTATGCAATTCATGCTTCTTCCGAGATCTGTAAATCATCATCATCATCACCCTGACTGCGGCCACTGCAGGTCAAAGGCCTCTTCCATGTCTCTCCAATTAACCCTGTCATTTGCCAGCTGCGGCCACCGTATCCCCGCAAACTGCTACGCTTGCCATCTCTTGGAACCCACTCCGTTACCCTTTAGGACCAGCGGTTATCTTGCCTTCGCATTATATGCCCTGCCCAAGCCCATTTTTTCCTCTTGATTTCGACTACGATGTCATAAACCCGCGTTTGTACCCTCACTCACTCTGCCCGCTGTTATATTTTGCCGTACTAGTAGCGTGTCCCACCAGGCAACGGGTCCAAGAGCACCGCCGCTGTGCCGAAGGAGGAAGGAACGTGGGCCGGAGATGGGGAGTAGGGGAAGTGAAGGAAAAACGCTTTATACACTTATTTACATTATTTACATAGAGCTGGACTGAGAATGGCTCTCAGTGGAAGGGGAACGTCTTCGTCAACCGTAGTCGACTGGAACTAGCAGGCTTCTCTCGGCCACACTCACGGCCGAGTTAAATATCGTTCGGTTTCCCCAGATCCCTGGCTGGGGAATAATGTTCGACGAGCACTGTCCAATCGGATGGACCGAAGGGGACGGTCTTGTTACCACCCACGGCTGGGCAGGTGCGGGCTTTTCCACTCTCTCGCAGCTGGGTCGATGAGAGGGGGAGATGCTGACTCATCCAGCCCTGCGGGAAAGGAATCTCCCGAAGTCTTCCAGCAGGTGAATGAACTTGCTTCCCCGCCGATTGCCCAGAACGCGAGTCGGGGACACAAAATTCTTCAATTAACCGCCAGCGTGACCGGCGCCGGCACGTCGCCTCCGCTGTGGTCGCTCGGACAATACCTCCGGCGCGTCTCCGGCCTTCGCCGCTATAGTGGTCACCTCCGCTCAAGGAATTTCGCTGGGGTTACTGCTGACAATGGCCCTTGACATTCCTGCTACACTAATCCGCTCAAGGAATTTCGCTGGGGTTACTGCTGACAATGGCCCTTGACATTCCTGCTACACTAATCCGCTGAGGCTCGGAGGGGCATTCCAAGCATCCCACTTCCCACCGCCGTCGCGAGGTTGTCGGCCTCGTTGATTGTTCACGGTAGCTGCTTGATCGGGCCCACGTGGTCAGAAGTACGGTCACAACACCGCGTCCGGCCTCTTAGCGTTACACCTGTCATTTTTCTTTCCATAGCTCGCTGCGTTTTTCATTAGACTCCACGTTTCTACCCCGCAGGTGAGTTCCGGTAAGATACAGCTGTTGTGTACTTTTCTCTTCAGGGATATTGTTAAACTGTCATTCATGATCTGAGAGAACCTGCCATTTGCGCTCCACCCCATTCTTATTCTTCTAGTTATTTCCCTCTCATTATCCGGATCTGCGTCCACTACCTGCCCTAAGTAGACATATTCCCTTACCACTTCCAGCATCTCGCTATAAATTGCCAACTGCAGTTCCCTTGCGAGACTGTTGAACATTACTTTGGTTTAGTGCATGTTAATTTTAGACCTACCGTTCTGTTCTACCTGTCTAACTCATTGATCATGCTTTGCAGTTCATCTCCCGAGTGACTTAGGGAATCGCAAATTACTTTGGTATTCTCCATTAACTCTTATCCCCTATACTGTTCACAATCCAGGACTCGGAACACATCCTATAAATACGTAAAATAAACTTGCACAGTTTCTCCTCTTCAGCACTCTCCGGCTCTCTCGAGACCGTCTCCGGCCGCCTTGATCCTGACCGACATCGTCCACGCAACATGGGGCACGACGTCTAACCCGAGCCACAATAGGGTGCGGTAGTGATCCGCACGGGGTTGTGTCAGAAGCTTTGACCGAGTTTCACCGTGTATCTGCGCGGGAGGGGGTGGTTCTTTGTCGCTTGTCTTTTACGTGCCTCGAGCCCATATTACGCAGCGGATTCCCATGATGCTAATGCGAGTCGTGAGTCGAAATGAGTTAGTGAGTCCATAGGAGTCGTTATGAGCGGTTGGCCCCGGTGGGGGCCTCAGTCCAGGACTCCGGTAGCTTCTGCTATCCAGCGGGCCCGCGCAATGAGCCGCTGCTGATCGCCCATGGCTAGAGCTGCCATGGGAAGGTAGTTGCACTACCGTTCAATGGAAGGGGGAGCGGCACTCCTAAGTGGAGTGGTATAAGGCGGGTTGAGCGCTGTTGCATGATGGGGGGTGAGACGGGTATTGCGAGGGGAAGAAAGTGGGCTTGAGGTGGAGGTTCGTGAAGGAGTTCGTCTGGAGTTAGCGCCACGCCGTGGCTCGCTCTTGATAAGGATAGGTGGGGTGTTGGTGGTAAAGTGTTCTTCGTTGGGTAGTATTTGAGGACGTGCGGGTATGCGAGTGGCTCTTCTAGTAGTGCATCGTGAGGTGTGACCGCCCGTCGCCTGGTGCCCGGCCTGCAAGTTCTCGAGCGAGCGCGTGCGCATGCTCGTTGCCAGGAAAGGACGCGTGGCCTAAGATGCGTACCACAGGGAGGAGGGATGCGTACCACCCGGCAGGATGAGATCGATGGGGAAACCTTATTTAGGAAGAGAATCCGAGGCCCGCAAGCCTCCTGGGTCTCCGCACGACCCCACTCACGGTCTAAACGTTCATGTGGTGTTGGTCCATGACGCATGCGGCCCGGCTGACGGCGATCTTCTGCCTGGCCACGTCCGCTGACCGCAATGAGGTCTCCCAGTCCTCCCAGGTTCGGAGGGGCACCGGCCCGACGGGGTGAGGGGACTCCTGGCATGATAGGAGGATGTGGGTAAGGGTGTTCTTGGGGTGGGAGCACAAGATGCATATGGGGGGTAGCGGCATATATTTAGAAAGATTGGCTGGTGTAGGCAGCGTTCGCGTCTGTAGGCGACGCCAGATTGGCTGTTCTCTGGTAGTGAGGGATGGGTGGGGTGCCGGGTGGATTAGGCGCTCAGCGCGGGAGTCTGCGGGTGGCCTGAGAGCCCGTGGCGACAAGTATATAGTGCTCACGTCATCATGCGGGTGTGACGCGGCTTGTAGATCCGGCGATGGCGATGGCTCCCTCTTCCGCCGATGGCCTCGAATCAAGGCGATCAGTGCGGCATCCTGTGCGTGGCTGGCCTCGTCCGTGACCACCATGCACATGGCCGGCTTGACGATGTGAGTGATCTGCGTGTGGAGGACGTCTATCGTGTGAGTGGCTCTGCCATTGGTCTGCAAGTGAAGACCCAGAATGCGGAAGCGTTCCACTTGCGGTACTGGTATCCCCTCAAGGTAGATGGAAATCGAGGGGAGCCTCTTCGATTGTCGGCGCTGTTTGCGGACAACCAAGAGTTCCGACTTTTCTGTCGTGCAGGTCAGGCCTACGGCAATCGCTTACCTCTGAACCGTATCTGTGGCTTCCTGGAACATGTCGTGCACGTTGCCATCGGATCCCTCCGTGACCAAAATCGTCACATCGTTCGTGTACAGGGCACGAAGAACGTGGGGATGCCGTCGCGGAGTGGTGGTAGCCCCACCATCGCCATATGGAACAGTGTTGGCGAGGATACTGGAGTGTTCCCTGGGTCGTCAAGGTGATCGTGCTCGACTGGATATCCCCTAGGCCAATGGTGGTGGTGCGGTCTGCTAGGAAGGCGCGGACTTAGCTGAGCGTTCGTGCGCTGCATCGGGATGAATCAAGGTTATCAACGATGAAGTCACGGGATACTTCATCGGAAGCCCCTTTAAATTTGAAGTCGAGGGCCAGGATTGCCTTGACCTACACAGCACTTCAGCGGTCCATGATATAACTGGCACGCGAGGTTCAAATCGCAAAAATGTCGAAAGAAATCGAAATTTAGAAAACATCAGATTTGGTATCTCTAAGACCTTTTTAACCACATCCCAACTAATTTTCTCCGAAAACAGCCCACAAATGACTTTAAAAAATGTTTTTGTGACCGCTGGTAGCAAAAATGGGGCTGCTTGTGCAGTGCCAGTTTTCTCAAAAGTGTTTTTTTGGACTGGCTCCCCTGCTGGCAGAAAGCGTAGCATGACAATGGCCTCGCGGATTTTGCTGCGGTTTGTCGCATAGTGTTCCTTGATAAATGCTTAAAGCAGTAACCTTCTACTTTTTTTAATTACTCTTTATTTTTTACTCTGCAACTATTTTGACGTGATGATAATGAGTGCAGTATGCAAGCTCGTTCGTAATGTTCTGTGTAGAAAAAAAATCAGGCTGATAAAATTATTTGGAAGCTGTCACTGCATGAACCATTCCTTTGGCGGAAATTTAAAAGCGACTGCAGGCTCCTACCATGTTTTGTTGTCACGTCAGGCTTTTTCAAAGTTTGGCATAACAACGAAGCACATAAAATTTACAATGTCAAAACTACTGACTATATACTCGTATAAGCGAAATTTTGTATTTAATCATTTAGTTCACTTCGCAGAACGGCTGCCAAGTTTCATAACTCTACGCCAAAAGCTAAACAAGTCTACTTGCGAACCTGCAGCAGGACATCCTTAGTAAACAGCCCTTGTCAAAAACCGTGGAATGTGTCCGGAAAGAAGCGGGCCCGAAGAAAGGTATCGTTGTTGAACTTGCGCAAGGAGGCTGGTATCATCAGCGCTTTCCGTATGCAAGAGGGTGCGGATCTTCATCCCCGTCTCCGTCATGGCCTGCTTGGGATCGAGGACGCGGAGGAGGGACCATGTGCAGGCTGTGCCTAATGTACCCTGTAGGCAGTCGCACAACGTGTGCCAGTTGGCCCTCGTCAGTTACATTTCATAGGTCTCCGCCTCGGCCGTTTGGCGAGCGACCACGGGTGACTCGTGAGTCTGAGTGAGCCCAAGTGAGTTGTGAATTAGTTCGAGTGGGTGCGGGCCTCTCTGAGTGGGAATCTTTGAGTGAACCCGTACGTTGACTATATTTTTGTGAGTGAGCTTGAATGAGCACTCGTGATTTGGCCGAGGTATGGTGCCCGCCAGTATGCGCCTCCGCTGATCGTCGCAGTAAATTACTCGCAGTGGCCTCACGGTGGCGCCAGGAGCTCTCTTCACGACTCGACTGGTGCGTGGCTAAATGCGTGGCGTGACTGGGGCGCAGTCTGGCGGACGTGGGGACTGACGGACTACATCACGCTAGTATTCCTATTTATAAAGGAATACTAGATCACGCCACCAACTCGCCCGGTCTGAACCGTCATCGCCAGCGGCTGCTCAGTACGAGGGGGATACCGATGTTAACGCATACTCTGCCACGTCAGTCGCATTTACTGGCTATAATATTTTCTTGAGAAGTTGCTCTTTGCATCGAGATGTCGAAGTCATCCCGAATCACCATCACATGAGGCCCTGAGTTTCGAGTATAACGAAAGTAAAGCGAATGTTCTCTCGGAAGACAGTAGTAAAACAAAACTGAAAGCGTGATGGCGTGCAGAAAAACAGGGGCAGGAACCGACGTAAAGAGAAGGTTGCAGGAGTCAAATTCGGCCTAAAAATCACAGATTTGTAATTGAAAGGAGGGCAAATGTTTAGAGGTCAAGTGTCAAAGCTCGAAACTGTCCCCTTTTTTATGCTGGTAAAGCCCCCCCCCCCCCCCCCCACCCTCCACCACTTCCTTCCAAAGTAATATCCATCGCGAATTATTCTCCCCTCCAATCTGGCGGGTACTAGAAATCATTGAGGAGGCATTGGCCAAGAAGTCTGACGCTTGCACTGCTATTTTATAGGCTCGAGTACGCAACGCGCTGCGGGCGATACTCTTTGATCACCCTATTCTTTCTTTTTTCGCCTGCAGTTGACCACGGCACTCGGGGTATTCTCGCTGAGCGTGGTGTTCGCCTTCGTGCTACACTTGTGCGTCGAGGCGCCCGTTCTGCGCCTTGAGAAGCTGATCTGCGATGGGGACGCCGGCGACAGTGCAGTGGCGCCACCGGCCAACGCCAAGGCCCGCAGCCCACAGCTGGGCGCCACCCAGAAGTCGACCGTGTGACCGCGCCTTCAGTCTGTTGGACGTTTGACAGCCCATACGAGCGCCACTCTGCCAGTGTCTGAACCCTTACCAATCATTGGCTCACTTCGCTCCTATAGAGCGTATGCATGTGTCTAAACGCCAACTTCCAAGGCACACGCGCCTATGTGTACAGTCGGGGACAAAAGTCTCCGGACCACGTGTTCCTCAAATGAAGCTTATAGCTCTACTATCAGACAGCGGCTGGAGACCGCACCTGTGGAGATGAAAGAACAAAAATTTAACTTTTACCTCCACAAGTGTGGTCCCCAGCCGCCGACTAATAGCAGGGCTATCGGCTTCGTTAGAGGAACACGTGGTCCAGAGACTTTTGTCCCCGACTGTACACGTATGGTTCGTTAATGATTTGGTTTGGTTTGGTTTACTTTATGGGGTTTAACGTCCCAAAGCGACTCAGGCTGTGGGGACGCCGTAGTGGAGGGCTGCGGTAATCTCGACCACCTGAGGTTCTTTACTGTGCACTGACATATCGCACAGCGCACGGGCCTCTGCATTTCGCCTCCACTGAAATGCGACCGCCGCCGCGGTCGAGATCGAACCCGCATCTTTCGAGTCAGCAGCCGAGCACCATAACCACTGAGCCATCGTTGCGGCGGTTCGTTAATGAAGAAAAAATCCTGTGTGTCTGTGAGTGTATGTGGACTGCTCCAGGTGTAAGTTCCCCGCAAGTATTAATTGCACCCGCAAACGAGCGTGAGTAGGACCAGTTCCACAAAGTCGCCTATAAGTAGCCGCTCCCTTTACTCAAAACCAATTCATCTGTCTTTGCTCAGCAATTATTGCATTTCCAAGAGGGGAAAGCACTACCGCCATGTTAGCTAAAAATTATAATAGTGGTCTTCTTGAGCGGATAACTACTAGAAGCACGATTAGGATAAGGTATGTGAGACAGTAAAACAGGAGGCAAAAAGCAGGCGCTTTCGGTATGCCAACAGAACCAGTAAAAAAGTACAACGCTCTATATGAGGGCTTCGAAACGTGTGTAAACCACATTCCCAGATAGCACCGAACATAAGAATAAAGTTAGAGTTGTTGTGCAAGTAGCAGAAACTCTGCTTGTTTCATTGGGACACTGCGGTAATGCTAAATACATACAAATAACATTATACGTTTTGTTGTAAATATTAGTTTGAAGTTCAAACAGCACATTAGCAAATGCTGTTCTCTAAATGCTTTCATAGTGTTCAAATCAGAACTATAAAACAACATTACAAATATATTTCAGGCATTGTGTCCCAGAACTTCACACATTGTTCGTCAGGAATGGTTTGTAACTAGTAGATTTTTGTGAAAAATATTTCGCATGCTGCCTGCCATAGACTGCATGCGCAACGTCAAAACTTTATCGAACAACTTTGCTATATTACCCATTCATCACTATCCCTTACGGGACACCCTTTCCGGCTGGCTATAAAAGCTTGAGGACATGATATCCGTTCTAAAGTCAGTGCATTAGAATGTATTAGCTGTTTTACGCCCTGAGGCAATAGACATCGCTTTAAAAAAAAAAATAGTTGTACCTCGCGGTGAAGTGCATTCCTAATTGCTCCTTGCAGAGTGTTGATTAAAGTTGTGTACTTTGCAATAGAAAGGTATATTTTTCGATCTCGTTATCCTGTGCCCGCCGAGCCCAACAAACAAGCAGTTAATCAGGATCAGCGTGCTCATCAGCGTCACTTTAATACGTTAGCATTATTGCAAAAAGTATCCGGCGTTGGCGTGTGAAGCCTCCGTTGGCATGAGGCGAAGTATAGAGAGAGAAATACCCTCTCCACTTTGTGGGTAGATGAGGGTGAGGGAAGAGGAAAAGAGGGTGGGAGGCGACGGGTGGCGAAAGGGACACTGCGGTCTCCAGTCAGAGTGCAGGGGTGAGATGAGTGGCGAGTGTTGGGACGCAAGGTAGCAGATCCCACCGCTGCCACCAGTTGTTGAGTCGCAAGGTAGCAGATCCTACCGCTGCCACCAGTTGTTGAGTCGCAAGGTAGCAGACCCCACCGCTGCCACCAGTTGTTGAGTCGCAAGGTAGCAGATCCCACCGCTGCCACCAGTTGTTGGGACGCAAGGTAGCAGATCCCACCGCTGCCACCAGTTGTTGAGTCGCAAGGTAGCAGACCCCACCGCTGCCACCAGTTGTTGGGACGCAAGGTAGCAGATCCCACCGCTGCCACCAGTTGTTGAGTCGCAAGGTAGCAGATCCTACCGCTGCCACCAGTTGTTGGGACGCAAGGTAGCAGACCCCACCGCTGCCACCAGTTGTTGGGGCGCAAGGTAGCAGATCCCACCGCTGCCACCAGTTGTTGGGACGCAAGGTAGCAGATCCCACCGCTGCCACCAGTTGTTGAGTCGCAAGGTAGCAGATCCCACCGCTGCCACCAGTTGTTGAGTCGCAAGGTAGCAGACCCCACCGCTGCCACCAGTTGTTGGGACGCAAGGTAGCAGACCCCACCGCTGCCACCAGTTGTTGAGTCGCAAGGTAGCAGATCCCACCGCTGCCACCAGTTGTTGGGACGCAAGGTAGCAGATCCCACCGCTGCCACCAGTTGTTGAGTCGCAAGGTAGCAGACCCCACCGCTGCCACCAGTTGTTGGGACGCAAGGTAGCAGATCCCACCGCTGCCACCAGTTGTTGAGTCGCAAGGTAGCAGACCCCACCGCTGCCACCAGTTGTTGGGACGCAAGGTAGCAGACCCCACCGCTGCCACCAGTTGTTGGGGCGCAAGGTAGCAGATCCCACCGCTGCCACCAGTTGTTGGGACGCAAGGTAGCAGACCCCACCGCTGCCACCAGTTGTTGAGTCGCAAGGTAGCAGACCCCACCGCTGCCACCAGTTGTTGGGACGCAAGGTAGCAGATCCCACCGCTGCCACCAGTTGTTGAGTCGCAAGGTAGCAGATCCTACCGCTGCCACCAGTTGTTGAGTCGCAAGGTAGCAGACCCCACCGCTGCCACCAGTTGTTGCGGCTCGAGGTAGCGTGGCCAGTTGTGGCGTCTCCAGGTAGCGTGGCCAGTCGTTGCGTCACCAAGGGGGCTCGTCCGGGATGAAGGAAACTTCGAAGTTGGCGATTACAAAAACAAGCAGATTTAATGGCAGGAAACTAAGACACTTATTTACATAAATTTACAAAAAGAAGAGCAAGGAATCAAAAGTTAAGAGTTCATAGCGTCGAGCGTCTGGATGAGCCTGTTATCCAAGGCTCAGAGCCACTGGATGAACCTATTACCCAAGGTTCAGAGCCTCACTGGATGAACCTATTACCGAAGGTCCAGAGCGTTCGTGCCCACTTTGGTCGCAGGTTATATAGCCCAAGACTCCGCCCCTGCACCAGGCGACATTCCATCGCGACACAAAAGATCGGCACCAGCACCGCCATCGAAGACCTGTTGAGCCTCCTCACTAGGCGGTAACTCATCGTGGCACAAAAGATCGGCACCACACGTCACTGCCAACTAAGACACCTGCTTAGAGCCCGCACGTGGGAACTGGCGAGTCCGCATTCCTAAGTCCGCAGTCCGCATTCCTATAGCATTGTGTCGTGTTGACGTCATAGCCGCAGCTGCGCAGGCTTCCTCTGATTCGTTCCGGGTTTTTTTTTCAAGACGAGGGACACCCTTTCTTCTCCTGTTGTCGGTTGCTTCTCGAAGGGGAGGTCGTTTTCGCCAAGCCGAGTGTGGGAAGAGCCTCGTCGGCCACTTCCCAGAAAGTCGCCCTTTTCTGTGAGGTCATCGAGGGGTCAAGTTGAAGTCAAACGACCCGTCAAAATTGCCGCTACGTATAATCTCCCTCCGTTTCATCTCGGGTCTCAAGATGAGTCGTAACAGCTACCTCCCCCGCCAGACGAGTCTCGGCGAGTAGCAGTCATCGCTGCTGCACGAAGAGACGACTTGCAGAAGCATGCCAGAAGTATGCCAGAAGCCCTCTGCCGCTCGCAACGTGGTCTTCTATTACGCCGGCCAAATTCTTTGAGGCGTCTCTGAAACCCCAACCACATGCGCAAGCAAGCACTCAACTTCCCTCCGAGCAAACCAGTTCCAAAAGAGGGTGCTATAATCCGGTCAGTATAGCCATTGTGAATAGCTCACACTGAAAACTCCCAGGACCCACGCAAGCTGAGAAAAACCGAACCTGCTACTGTACACCTTCATTTTCATAAACGCACGAAAAAACTTATAGTAGCAATTTTGATTCTTAAAGAGTATTCCGGACTGCTGAAAAAGAACAGCTAAGAATTCCGCGTCCCTTCCTGCATTTACTTTAAAAAAAATAAACAGCTCCAAAAGCTGCATAACTGAGTGAAAATCACAAACTTTACAAAGACCACTCAGCATTACCACTAAAAACTGGAAACTGTTTGCCTTCACCCCTGTCTGGTTTTTTTTTTTTTTTCTTTTCAGTGAGTCAATGCACAAAAAAAAAGGCAAACACTTATTCCCCGAATTGGACATTCTTTAGCCGCGCCCTGCGCGGTCGTGGTCGGATGGCCGGTCCACAAGCAGGTGCTTCAAGAAAACTGCGTGCTTGATTGGTTCCGCCTCCGCTCGACCTACTGAGGAAAGGGTGCCTCCACCATTTCTTTGTCCCTGCCTGCAGCGACCCCCTCCGACTCACGCGCTCTCTGTGGCGCCCTTTTGTGTGGATGTCGCGCCCTATTCTTCGTAGTGCAAAGCCTGCGTCTCGTGTCCAAAGACTATGCCGTCTGTCCCTCTTTCGGCCCGCCAGGGCAGTCACCTGGGCTTTGATCGGGCCCATCCGCCTTCGGGAAAATTTCACTGATTTTCCTTTTCGGTCATTAGCTTTCGTGGTGCCGTCCCTTGTTGATCTGCCGGCCCTTGCATCAGCATGAGCACCTGCCCTGGCACTTCTCAATCGCTTGTCGCGTTTGCGATGTTTCTTGTGTAGCGACGCTACTTGCGCTTTATTCTGAGTGCCAGGCGACGGACTAACTGACGAATCGTCCACTCCTGTGGTTTCGTCTGAGCACCCAAGCTCATTTTCCTGCTGTCTTTCTATCGGGGCAGCCTCCTCCTCATTCCGGGCAACAGAAACAATCTCGTCTGTACGGCACTTTTCAGCGAACGTTGCGCTCTTGCCTGGCGCTTCACTGCTACCGTCAGGCGATTCCCTTTCACTCTTTGTGCCGCTTGATACCGCCTCGACTTCCTGAATGCTAGTGCTCGCCAGCTGCACCAGCGGTGTCCCTTCTCTGGCTCTTTCATTGCGTTTACACCGAAACTCACTGCATTCTTTCTGGCGCGGGACTTCAGTCTTATCTGCCAACGCGCTATCTGTCTCAGGCTTAACAGTAAGCGCGTCACACCTTTCGTTTTCCTCGCGAAGTTTTCGCCTTTCTTGTTCTTTATCCACATGGAGGCTTTTCTGCGGAATAGTTTCACACCTCTCGCCTGCCTCCTTGTTGAGAAGAGGTACCACTTGCTGGGGACAACCGCCCGACCTCTTGCTCAACTCCATTTCTAACTTACTGAGCTCAGTCCTTAGCTTCAGTAATTTTGCTTCCCTCTCACGTTCGCGCTGACGCCACTTTTCCTCTCTTTCTCGCTCTTCCTGCTGTCTGAGCTGCTCTTTTTCCTGCTCTTTTCGCTGTCTGAGCTGCTCTTCCTTTTTTTGTTCGATGAGACTCCACTCTTCAATGAGCTCCTCATCATCTGCCCCCAAATCAGTAATGGCCTGAATTATCATGGGTTTTCGTGCCAAACCCCTTGTCTCAATCCCCAATTCCTCACACAACAGCAACAGGTCCGACTCATGCAGTTTCTGTAGGTCCATGATAGTTCTGAGTCTGAGCTATTTCCAAAACAACTATGCAAAAATACCAAACCTGTAAGATTTAAGCACAGGTGTCTACCAGTTCTAAATTTTAACCCTCTCTTAGAACCTGGTCCACATCAAAGGAAAAGCCAAGCACTCACCCACACACGTGATCATGACCAAGACAGCTGCACTCTCGCTGGCCGACCGTTGTTGCCGCTTGTAGCTTCAGATTCCCAATCGCTGATCCACAGTTGTTGGGTCTTCGTATCTCACCAGTCGTTGTTCCACAGATGTCGGGACTTCCAGGCCTCGAATCCCAAGGCTTCGGATCCCAGGCTTCGGATCCCACGGCTTCGGATCCCACGGCTTCGGATCCCACCGCTTCGGATCCCACGGCTTCGGATCCCAAGGCTTCGGATCCCACCGCTGTTCACCAGTTGTTGGGACGCAAGGTAGCAGATCCCACCGCTGCCACCAGTTGTTGAGTCGCAAGGTAGCAGATCCTACCGCTGCCACCAGTTGTTGAGTCGCAAGGTAGCAGACCCCACCGCTGCCACCAGTTGTTGCGGCTCGAGGTAGCGTGGCCAGTTGTGGCGTCTCCAGGTAGCGTGGCCAGTCGTTGCGTCACCAAGGGGGCTCGTCCGGGATGAAGGAAACTTCGAAGTTGGCGATTACAAAAACAAGCAGATTTAATGGCAGGAAACTAAGACACTTATTTACATAAATTTACAAAAAGAAGAGCAAGGAATCAAAAGTTAAGAGTTCATAGCGTCGAGCGTCTGGATGAGCCTGTTATCCAAGGCTCAGAGCCACTGGATGAACCTATTACCCAAGGTTCAGAGCCTCACTGGATGAACCTATTACCGAAGGTCCAGAGCGTTCGTGCCCACTTTGGTCGCAGGTTATATAGCCCAAGACTCCGCCCCTGCACCAGGCGACATTCCATCGCGACACAAAAGATCGGCACCAGCACCGCCATCGAAGACCTGTTGAGCCTCCTCACTAGGCGGTAACTCATCGTGGCACAAAAGATCGGCACCACACGTCACTGCCAACTAAGACACCTGCTTAGAGCCCGCACGTGGGAACTGGCGAGTCCGCATTCCTAAGTCCGCAGTCCGCATTCCTATAGCATTGTGTCGTGTTGACGTCATAGCCGCAGCTGCGCAGGCTTCCTCTGATTCGTTCCGGGTTTTTTTTTCAAGACGAGGGACACCCTTTCTTCTCCTGTTGTCGGTTGCTTCTCGAAGGGGAGGTCGTTTTCGCCAAGCCGAGTGTGGGAAGAGCCTCGTCGGCCACTTCCCAGAAAGTCGCCCTTTTCTGTGAGGTCATCGAGGGGTCAAGTTGAAGTCAAACGACCCGTCAAAATTGCCGCTACGTATAATCTCCCTCCGTTTCATCTCGGGTCTCAAGATGAGTCGTAACACGAGGGAGTGCGACGTGTTTCGTGGTGATTGATGGCCGATCACGCCACCCGCTTGCGCAGTCTGAACCCGTCAGCGGCTGCTCAGTCCGGGAGGACTCTATTGCTAGCGCATGCTCTGTCGAACGAATGGCATTGATCAGCTGTGAATTTTTTTTGTACAAAGCAGTAAAGATTGTATCATTCCTTATACGCGTACTCTAACGAAAACTCCCACACAAGCCCCTGTATTCTAAGAGTATTGCCTATTCTTTTGAGAGCTCCCGTAGAAGTACGTTTTTGTTGAGCCCTCGATAGAAGAATGTGTGTGTCTTCTCCGTCTACTACACTGTTAGCAGAGATAAGCCAAAATGGGAGTGAATGCTGCAAAGAACGGAGGTAGCCTAAAAGCGGTGAAGGAGAAATTATGCTCCGTTTCCTACATCATGTGCAACGCTGACAAAGCTACCGCTCTTGTTTGCGCTGCCTGCATACGTGACCAAAACGTAATGCGTTCTTTGTGGTGAGTGAAACATGGAAAATGCTTTGTCTGCATGCATACTACATGACACACATATGTGTAGAGATTGATTAAATTAAGTCTTATGGCTGACCACACGCTATCGGTTTCTCGTGCCTTATACTACTCTACCACAGAATAAGCGCGAAGTAACACCCCTTCCTTTAATTTCTCGTGAAGACTACTTCCACACCTTTCACAGCGTTGTACCTTAAACAGATATATACGTTAAGAGACAAAGAGGGCAATGCTATTAGCAATATAGATAAGATAGTTAAAGTAGCTGAAGAGTTCTGCACAAATCTATGCAGCAGCCAATGTAATCAAAACGTTATAATGAGCGAGGCAGTAGCGCACAGCAATGACCAGTAACGAAAGAGGAAGTAAATAAACCCTTCGGAGCAATGCAAAGGGGGAAAGCAGCTGGTGAGGATCAGGAAACAGCAGATCTGTTAAAGGACGGAGGGGAGATTGTGCTAGAAAAATCAGCCACCCTGTATACGCAATTTCTTATGACCTCGCGCGTACCAGAAGCCTGGAAGGACGCTAACATTATCTTAATCTGTAAGAAAGGAGACGTCATGAACTTGAAAGATTAGAGACCGATCAGCTGACTGTCCTTTGCCTATACAAGGTATTTACTACGGTAATCGCTAATAGATTCAGGACAGCCTTAGACTTCAATCAAACAAATGATCAGGCTGGCTTTCGTAAAAAATACTCGACAATAGACTATATTCACACTATCAATCAGGTGATAGATAAATATGCAGAATATAACCAATCCTTACATGTAGCCTTCATTACGAGAAAGCATTTGACTCAGCTGAAACATCAGCAGTCATGCAGGCATTGTGGAATCAGGGTGTAGGAGAGTCTTACGGGAAAATACTGGCAGATATCTATAACGACTGCACAGCTACCATAGTCCTACATAAAGTCAGCAATAAAATTTCAATAAGGAAGGGTGTCAGTCAAGGAGACACGATCTCGCCCATGCTATTCACCGCCTGTGTACAGGAGGTATTTCGGCCTGGATTGGGAAAAGTTGCAGATAAGAGTTAATGGAGAATACCTTAGTAATCTGCGATTCGCTGATCACATTGCCTTACTAAGCCACTCGGGAGATGAAGTGCAAAGCATGATCAATGAGTTAGACAGGCAGGGCAGAACGGTGGGTCTAAAAATTAAAATGCAAAAAAACTAAGTAATGGTAAACAGTCTCGCAGGGGAATGGCAGTTCAGAATTGGTAGTGAGCTGCTGGAAGCGGTAAGGGAATACGTCTACTTAGAGAAGGTAGTGGCCGCTGATCCGGATCATGAGAGGGAAATAACTAGAATAATAAGAATGGGGTGGAGCGTATATGACAGGTTCTCTCAGACCATGAATGGCAGTTTACCAATATCCCTCAAGAGAAAAATATACAATAGCTTTATCATACCAGTATCCTAGGGGCTGAAACATGGAGGCTAACGAAAAGAACAACGCAGCGAGCTATGGAAAGAAAAATGATAGATGTAACGTCAAGAGACCGGAAGCGGACAATGGGTGAGGGAACAAACTCGGATTAATGACATCCTGGTCGAATCAAGAGGAAGAAATTGGCTTCGGCAGGGCATGTTATGCGAAAGCAAGATAGCCGATGGTCCTTAAGGGTAACAGAGTGGATTCCAAGAGAAGGCAAACGTAGCAAGGGGCGGCAGGAAGTTAGGCGGGTGGATGGGATTAAGACGTTTTCGGTGATACGGTCGGTAGGTATACAGCTGGCAAAGGACAGGGTTAATTGAAGAGACATGGGAGAGGCTTTATCCTTCAGTGGGCGTGGTCAGGCTGGTGATGATGATGATTGGAGTAAATGGCTCGTCCTCTTGAACACACCCATAAGAAGGTTTTATTTTCTATATGAATTATCTTATTTACTCCCCTATTCGAGAGAGGAGGAGCAAAAACTTTATTGACTCGAGGGTATTTATGGCACATATGCCTATCGGGGCCCGTACGGCCCCACTGCACTATAACGTTCATGAGTCCATGACGTCGCGCCCGGTCCGTCGCGATCTCCTGCGTGTCCGGGTCCGCGGAGCGCAGCAGGGTCTCGCATTCCCCCTAACTGGTCAGGAGCTCCAGGCCCCGCGCGGAAGTATCTGCCGGGTATCTTAAGAGCATGTGTGTGAGTTTGGTGAGTGGGTGGGTGCAGAGAGAGTAGGTGGAGCTGCAGGCTCCAGGGTGGATTCAGGAGAGGATATAGGGGGATGGAAGAAGGCGGGCCTGAGGGCGCCTCCAGGGGATATAATGGTAATTATTGAGGAATGGGTGGGGTGGCGGTAGAGCTGGCACTCTTCCCTTTAGGCATGCGTCAGCTCGCTGAGGAAGTGCATGCGCTCCAGGGAAGAGCCCAGCTCGGTGTCCTCCATCACTCGGTTTATAAGACCTCGGGCGTGGTCATCGGCGGCCTCGTTGCCGGGATTACCGGAGCGCACAGGGGCGGGTGCGCGGGGAGCTAGTTGAAAATGAAAAAGGCAGCCTCATGGACTCGCCCCATCGCGATATTTAGGAGGACACTGGCTTTGGAGTCCGTGATTATATACCTGGATTCCGTGCGAGCAAGCGCGACCGCTATGGCTGCCTCTTCTCCGGTCTCCGGGGTGAAGGACGGTGGAAGGGAAAGTGTAGCAATAGGTTGTAGGGTGTGATCTAAAAACCGGCTGCCGCTTCAGAGCCCGTTCAGGCCGCGTCCACCCATACGGCGTCAGGCTCCGTTCGCAGAATTTATGGAGTGCTCTCGCACAGGCCGCGCAGCGGGCCTGGTTATAGGTAGGGTGGGTGTTTCGGGGGAGGTTTTACTAGGAGTTGAGAGTTCAAGGGAGAGTTCAAGGGAGGATTTAAGAGTACCAGGGAGACACAAACATGGCGCCATGATTATGCATCCTCAATGTAGGCTCATTTTTACTGCCCTGTCAGCGGATGAAACAGACAGGGAGCAGCCGATTAGGCGACTGCGCTGCTCTCGTGTGACCTTGCGTCACGGGTTCTTTTAATGCAATAGAATTTAGAGTGCAGTCTCAGGAAAAAATTCGGGCGTATCTGTCACGAATTCCCTGACTGGTAGAGAGGTCACGTGACTTTGTGACGTCATCATAACCAGCACCGGATTGTGAGGTAACTGCGTATCGTTGCCAAATCCAATCCAGGTGCCACCTGCCCACCGCAGAGTCGCGCACGAGCCTTACAGGAGAAGAGCAACCTGGGTTGCACAAGCCCCACCGGCGGCTGTTTGAAACAGTCACCTGCCGGGGCAGTGGCGCATCGCATAACCACTGCACCAAATGTGCCAGTAGTGTTATGAGGACTTCTCAGGATCCACAAATACGATTGAGAGGGCTGTGACGTCATTAACACCACGTGACCACCAGTGAACCAATCATAGTGCACCGCCAAATTTGCAAATCTGAGGACCTCCAGAATTTGGAAGTTGGCACACCCCTCAATGCTCAAAAGGACCTCCAAAATTTTAGACCCACCCCAGAAAATAAATTAAGGTGGCTTATGGGGGATTAAGGGGGAATAGTGGGTCGGGTTAGTATAATCTCCTATGATAGTCCAATAGAAGGTACAGTACTCAAACATTCTAGAAGGCGATGACTTATGCATGTCATATAAGGCATGGAACCGGCTCCAACAGAGTTCTGGCAGGCAAATCGCAAGAATAACATTAGACACACATTGCAGGCACCGTAGCAGGCAACCTAAATGCTATCGTATTTTATTTAAGAATGTCTCTAAGAAGGCCTCCAAGCTTTTCTGCCGACTGCAAACAGGCCGGCGGCGGAGACAGAAGTGGCAGGAGTCGCCTGCTTGTCGTCTACTTGTGCTTTGCGAGCTGGTTTGTTTGCCTATTTTCGCAGATGAAGCAATGTAACCTTACCAGCTCTATCAAAAGTTCACAGCTGCGACAGGATTTCATGGCAGTTTTCATGGCCATGCACCATGCTTTTGTTCACTAAAAACTAGCACAGCATTGGTATAAAATGAGCAATTACTCCCTTATTACTACCGGAGGTAACTGGCATGAGTGCTTGCTTTATTCTTCGTGTCTTCAACAATTTGTTTATAATATGATTAAGGAACAATGAAGCCGCGTAAGCTTTACCAAGAGCTCCGCTTTCTATTCCATCGCAGTTCCATGTCGGTGCAGCGCACTACAGTCGACTGCAACCACGTGCAGTATTCTTGGACATCGATTTTAATTGCGAGGCAAGTGTGGAATATTGCAAAGTACTGTTATGGAAGTATTGGAGGTAATGGTCCATTCTTCCGAGGCCTAGCAAAATATTTCTTTTAAGGTTTGTTCATCGCTCGCATCGAGGAGTTAAGGCTGCCATATAAAACAAGTGGGGAACATTTTATGGATAGCAAAAACGTTAATATAAAAAAATGCAAGCCTGCCGAGGTGAGCCCTCCGGATATAATTATTGTTATGGCGGAATCTTACGATACATGAAAAGATTACGCTCATAAACAATTTCTCGTTGAAAAATGCTCTTGTGCAGAATTTATGGGCATGACACCGGGCGAGAGAGAGAGAGAGGGAAAGGCAGGGATGTTAACCAGAAAGGATTCCGGTTGGCTACCCTGCACAGGGGAAGGGAATGAGGGGAATTAAAGAGGAAAGAGAGAAGTAAAGGGAAATAATCACAGTCTGTCAATTAAGGCAGTCGCTCTCAAAAAGCGAAAGAGTGCCTTGTAAGCCTTGATGGCAGTTGACTGTTGTGGCCACGGACCGAGGATCTTGGCCTCTGTGAAAGGGCGAGGGTCCAGGCTGTCCAGAGCACATCGCAGCTTATGTCTTTCGGCTACAAAGGCAGGGCACTCACACAAGATATGGGTGATTGTCTCATCACAGGCGCAGTTCACACAAGAAGGGCTGTCGGCCATCGCGATCCGGAAAGCATACTTATTCGTGAAGGCAACACCGAGCCATAGACGACACAGTAGTGTTGCTTCACGACGCGCTACATTACACGGAAGACGGAGGCGCAGTCCAGGGTCCAAAGTCCTGAGGCGACGGTTGCACAACTCACCAGAGTTCCACGCTGAAAGTGTGAGCTCCAGCCTCAAGGAACGAAGCCCACACGCTGCGTCAGCTCTCGTTACGGGGATATTAACGGGGATTCCGTCATCGTGGGCAGAACGGGCAGCTTCGTCAGCCTGGTGATTGCCATGAATGCCGCAGTGGCCCGGCAGCCACTGGAAAATTATGTTATGTCCTTTCAATGTGGCGTCATGGTAGAGCTTGCGGATTTCGGCAACGAGTTGTTCGTGTGACCCACGGCGTAGTGCAGTTTGCAGGCCTTGAAGGGCTGCTTTAGAGTCGGTGAAAACTGTCCAGTCATGTGCAGATTCCTGACTAATGAACTGAACTGCAGCCCGTAGGGCAGCTAGTTCTGCACCAGTTGAAGAGGTGAGATAGGTAGTCCTCACCTTCATTAAAATAGACCTGGCCGGTATCACCACAGACCCAGCAGAGCTTGTTGAAGTCACTGAGCCATCTGTGTAGACATGTATGCGGTGTGTATGGTTAAAATGCAAATGATGCAGTGTCAGTTGCTTGAGAGCAGGCAATGATAAATCAGATTTCTTATTAATTCCAGGAATAGATAGGTGCACCCGGGTTCATGGAGACTCCATATGGGTGAGCATGATCTTGATGGGTGGGCGAACTGCGAAGGAAGATAGGCACGGTGAGCTTGAATTACTTTTGCAAATGCAGTATGTGGTCTGAGTACGGGAAGAGCTGCAAGATGATGACTCGGAACTCGCGTGAGGTGCCGAATGTGTGTTCTCATGGTTTCAACAGCAATGTATGAAGTAACAGGATGCTCCCCAGCGACAAGAATAGTGGCTGCCGTTGAGGCACATTTAGGTAGCCCAAGGCAGATTCGTAGAGCTTGCGCTTGAACACTTTGAAGTGTCTGAAGGTTTGTCTTTCTGATATTGTTTAAAATGGGAAAGCTATACCGCATGTATCCCAGGAACAGCGAACGGTACAGTTGAAGCATCGAGCGTACAGATGCACCCCAGGACTTTCCCCCGAGGAAGGAGAGAATATGAACAATCGCTGTCAGTTTCTTTCGCATGTCGTAAAGATGGGGACTCCACGAGAGGTTCCTATCAATAACAACGCCAAGGAAGCGATGGTTTTTCTCATAGGGAATGGCGTTGCCATTAATATATATGGGGTAACTTGTCATTTTTTTTCGCGTGAACGCCACGAGGGAACATTTCTCGGTTGAAATATTTAGGCCCTGCTGACGAAGGTATAACGTCAGTATCGTTGCCGCCTTTTGTAGTCTCGCACGAACTTGGGGACGGGTCACGCTTGATGCCCAAATACAGATATCATCGGCGTATATTGAGATCTGGACTGATTGTGGCAATGAGTCAACCAGGCCGACGAGAGCTATGTTGAAAAGAGTTGGGCTCAGCGCTCCACCCTGCGGGACTCCGCGCGAATTTAGATGCGAAGAGGTTGGTCCGTCTTCAGTCTGGACAAAACACGACCTCCCTGACAAATAGCTGCGTATCCAGCTGAACATGCGGCCTCCAATCTGAGCAGCTTCTAATGCGTCCAAAATGGCCTGATGCGTTACGTTGTCGTAGGCGCCCTTGATGTCCAAGAATAGTGCCGCAGTCAATCTTTTCAAGTGTTTTTGGTGCTGGACGGACGATACAAGGTCAACCACATTGTCGTGGCCGCTCTTCCATTGACACCGGGCGAAACGCGCCGAAAAACTCTATGAGAATGAGGCCTAAGCGACAGGGTGGTGGCGAGTAGAAAGGAAGATCAGCCATCGTGGAAGCGCTGGAGGCTTCAGAGCGACAGTTCAATGCAGCTTAATGTAGCACAAAACGTCGACTATCCGTACTGTTTTATCGCAGCAGGTACCCAGGGAGCAGCAGAAGCGAGAGGCGAGTCAGCTACGATTTATTTATTTTAAATAAAATAAATAAAAATAAATAGATGGTAACGAAGGGGGCGTCACTCACCGCCATATGCGCCTGACCAGATGCAGACGGGACGCTGTGCGGACGGCGCAAAATGCTCTTTTATTGCGAAAGCAATACTACACCTGGTGTCGCCTCTTCGCGGTACCGCAGCCTACCCTTCACGGCCGGTGGTTGGTCATGTGACTACTGACGTCATACCAGAGCGAAAGATGGGGCACCAAGTCGGCTCTTCAGCGCGCCGCAGCTAGACTTCGCGGCCGAACGACAGTTGGCGGTCGGCCATGTGACTACTGACGTCATACCAGAGCGAGAGATGGGGAACCAAGTCGGCTCTTCAGTGCGCCGCAGCTAGAACTTCGCGGCCGGTCGACAGAAAGAAGAACCTCCTGAGAATGATGGGCTACAGAAAGAAGAATCTGAGAATGAATAAAAGTTTGGAAACGTCTAAATATGGCCTTTCATTTCGTGGGTACACACGGACATTAGCAATGTGCACCATCCTTAAGCGAAACGCATAGCGTACCCAAGAGGATATTGCTTTCGCAATTACCTAGGATTAACCAAAGCTAAGCCCCAGTAATTTTTTCTTACTCCCTTTGGTATTTGGGGAGAGTTGAGACTAAAAACCCCATTTCAGAATGGGAGTTATAAGGAGGAGAATCCTCCTTTATGTCCCATTAATTCATGAATAGAATGTAATAGCGAATTTGCTTCATATTTGTTCAATATTGATGCAGTGAATATTTTCAGACGTGGAGTTTAAAGGGCGACATCAGCCACTTTAACCACCACTTCAGTTGATTCTTGTTCACAGTACTTCTTCTCGGTCATCTTCGTCCAAGGCCTACCTGAATGTCTCTCTATCCTCTTACAGTCTGCTCAGGCAGAAAACAGCGGAGGTGAATGACGTTGAGGTCTGTGAATGTATAGATGATATATCCATTCCTGCATTAAATGCCTTCGTATGACAACATGGCACTTTAAAGCCGCGATGTCATTTCTTCTTTCTTGACATTTGTTTATCGGACAAGGACAGTGTCTAGCGTCCGAGAAAAACGGTGAATTTTCAACTGCAGGAACATTATACAAGCAGTTCAAAACTAGGCTTTGGGGAATATTAAAAAAACGATGAGCAGCACACTAATGCCGTTTTCGCATGCATGTTATGCGACAAAGCCGGCAGCGGTTGAGAGGAGAATTGTCGTCACGAATCTCCTAACTAAAATCAATAAACTGCTCAGTCAGTGCACTCAGTCTGCACGCATGCTTAGGTTGAAAGCTTAGAAAGCGCTCGAATTCCCAGATCATCCATCAGCTGGCATCCTCATCGCGCCCGTATTACAGAACATCCGCTTCCGAATTTCCAGCTCAATCTGCGTAATCACACATGCAGGACAGTGACGATCGGTGCGATACTCCTCCTTGATGTGACGCAGCTGCAGAGTACGGCCGCGGTATTGGCAATTTTCATGATCTAGGGAGCGGGGCCTCAATTAGTCTGATTTATTTGCGTTACAAAGCACTGCTTCGGGGGTGAGCACAGGTAGAATCGTGCTTGTTAAACTAGCGCGTGTTTGTCGACGTTAGCAACCTCTCATCACTATTAGCAAGTCAAAGTAAACTGACTCCAGTAGGAATAAACTGGGACTTTATTCCATAAACTAGTTGGACCAGTTATGATTTTCACTTGGGTGTGCACATACTATACTCGGATACAACTTAAGTCTGCAGTGAAGCTCCGCCCACAATCAGCCTCCGCGCACAGAATTCCTCCACGACAAAAAAATAGTGCACTGCTTAAGAGTTTCTTGTTACGTAAACAAGAAGCTTAGCACAAGAAAAAAGTTATGAGCACTAGAATTTTGTTACGTGCAGTGTTTGATATAGTCAAACATTAAAAAACTGGTTTCGTTTGCTTTTTCGATTGGCCAGCGGAGTAATACAGGACGCCGCGGACCGCGGCCCAGTGTTAGCAACTGCTATTTTTTTAAGTTGTATCCTACTATAGAAAGTTTTATCACAGCCGGGCAGCCGCACGGCCAATACAGTAATACTATAGTAATACGTAGCCGTTGCTACCGTTGACAGGCTTGCCTAGCCACACTTGCAGTACGGTCGCAGTTACCGTACAGTACAAAGAAACTACCTGTAGACAAGGGACAGCTAAACAGATTTTGTTAACAACGGCTAGCAAGAACCTAAGAATGCAGTGAACTACAGCAAGTCACGCTCGGCGCGCATGCGTTCAGCTGAGCGGTTTTGGTGGCGCGCACTCGGCGCTACCTATGGACGGAAGGAGCAAGTGTTCTTCGTCGAGCTTTTCTATTTCAACATAGATGGCGCTACACTATACTTGGGAATAAAGCCCACTTGGGAATAGGGTGCCTCGATGCGCGCGCCTCCGCACCCTATTTGGGAATTACTTTGGAATCGCGCGCTTCCCACTTCAACGTAGACTACTTCATAGTGACAGGATATTTATATGAAAGGCTGAATTTAACGGGAACAGACGAGGAAGGAAGAACTAGTATTGTGAGCGGCCATAAGAGGTTAATCGCAGTTACTGGGTGTAGAGGAAAGGATGAAGCTGTTCCGGAAAAACATAACTTGCAGCACGGAATTTGTCATATATCAATGACTGTGATTTCATCACCATATCACCAGCGGTAGAAAAGTGTCACTCGAAAGGTCTTCAACAGATCACGCATGTATGAAGAAGTTCTCAAGGTAAATCATAGATACGGACCTAAATGTTGGTGGGACGTGGATATTAAAGATGCTATATCAAGCCACCAAGCATCTTCCAGGGCACACCGGAAAGCATGCCGGTAAGCAAAACAAGATAATAGGCCCTTGCAGAAACTCAAGAGAAATGGCACGAGTGCAGAAAACAAAAGAACCATGATTGGCTAAATATGGTCCAAGAAGCGGCTGGTAGGTATGGTTTAATGGAGTTTAACGTCTCAAAGCGGCTCAGGCTATGAGGGACGCCGTAGTGAAGGAATCCGGAAATTTCGACCATTTGGGGTTCTTAACGTGCACTGACATCGCACAGTACACGGGCCTCTAGAATTTCGCCTCCATCGAAATTCGGTCGCCGCGGCCGGGATCGAACCCACATCTTTCGGGCCAGCAGCCGAGCGCCGTAACCACTGAGCCACCGCGGCGGGGCCCAGGACGTCGCGTCACGAGGGTCAGCTGCACCCGGTGTGGTGGCCAGCGCGTCACCCCTCCCCTTTTCTCTTCTAGTGCACGGTGCTATCGCCGTTCTCCGCTTCAGTGTTGAGCTTGCACCATACCGTACGACTTATAATTCAGTAAACGATTGCATGAAAAACCCTAGTGGTGAATATATTTGCATGCTCATATTACCAAGGTAAGGAAAATAAAACTGTGAAATTTGCTTTTTGAACAAAGGCGCACTATATAATTAAGAGAAAAACACAACAGTGTTTTGAAGACATGGATGAATGTGACGATTGACATTGCGAGAAGAGTTGGAAATACTGTGTGAGCATTTAAAAGGTTCACAACGACATGCGTAGGAAACGTTGGGAAGAGATAAAATGGCAACTGGCCAAGGACTATTTTAAGATATGCATAACCACTGAATCGATATCTGCAAGTGTGACTAGAAAGGAACCAATCAACTGATGCAAACACCTTCCCAGCATGTGAAAGCGCATGTTACTCATTACGCAAGAATAATTATGGACTACTTAAGTGGCTAATGGTACAAGGTCCAAGCAAACGTACAGAAAACAACTGAATTTATTGTCGTTGGAATAATAAAGAACAAAAAAGTAACCATTCAAGAGAGTTTAGACAGATACCAGAAGACAGCTAAAATAAACTACAAGAATGACAAGGCAATATTAATTATTACTGCAAAACAAACACCTTGAGAACGCCTAGCAAGTCGTTCACTCTGAGTATCTTGAACCACTTTTGAAAATGTACGCACTAGCACTTCAAACCGATTAAAACACTAGAAGTGCGGATGGCTCGTGTAGTTAAGTGCGGGCTAGACAAAAATCAAGGGATTTCGTGCAATGGAAGCATTAGGGTTCCCAACTCTATATAAAGAAATTTAGTGTTCAAACTTCAGCTGGAAAGAACCTCGTTATAACGAAACGGTTTATAACAAAATAATGGATATAAAGGAATTACCATTCCCTTTGTAAGCTCTGTCAACAAGGGCTGTAAAAAAGCTACGTCTGTAAAGGAGTAACCGCCGGGCCCCTTCAACTTCGTTATAACGAGGTTCAACTGTAATTCAATTTTCTCCGAAAATTTTCTTTTCATATGCAGGTAGACAACTTATGATATGCATCAACCCGTAAAAATGCATATCAAACCTACGAGAACCATAGATGGAAAAATTACTTCATTACTTTCCAAAAAATAATCGAATTATCATAAGAATTAATTTCATGAAAATTGCTAAAATTTCATTCAATTCCATACCATTTACTGCTCACAGAGAGTAATTACATTACATTACATTACATATAATTACTTTCGGAAAGAATTACTTTTAAATTACTTTTTCTTTTCGCACGTACAAGAAGCACACCGGGAGCAGTTCCTACAATCCTTTAAGATTTCTCGGTTTACTGAATCGCAGGAGCAGCTGAGTTTCAAAATGGGCATCGAAATTTTGGGCCTGCTTTGAAGAGTGCCCTTCGCCATGCTGAACAGCCGTTCTGGTGATGCGCTTAAGGGCAGCCCTGTCTTGTGCACGATGAAAAACTCTTTTCAGCTTTAGGCACGACTACAATATCGTAAAATGAGTGCCCGTGTTCGTATGAATTAAGCGCCAGTAGCTGCATTCTTTTCCCTTCTCACGGTTCCAAGGTGGCGGCTAAGGCAGCGCACTCATCGCCTCTCACCCGCGTTTGCAATTTCGCTGGCTTGCTGGCCATGGTTTTCGCGCTTTGCTCCTGCTTTCGAAGTGCCCGGCCCGGCGAATGAGTGATCAAATCTTTGCTGGCACAAAGAGCAGTGACACATCTTTAATGAAAGTCATTTTGGTAGTAATGAATTACTTTTGCTCCCAAATTACTGCCAAGCTGTGAATCATTGCGTTACTAAATTACTTAACTAGAATAGTCATTAATTACATCCCACATTAGCAATAAAAGTAACTACATTATTGTAATTACATTACAGTAATTACATTTATAGTAATTCAATTATTTCCACGTCTGACCAGCATGTACCCACCTCCATCGTCCAGAAGCCGCCACCCACCAAAAGCCCACGGTGAAATTGAATTCAAAGAGGCAGTGGGAAGGCGATCAATGTAAAAGCGAAACGTTACCATCAATACAGCTAGCTCAAATTCGTCGCGTCACAATATCGTATTATCGCCCGTGAATAGTATTTAACTAAGAGGTGCCTGATGGAATTGTCCACCGAAGGGTGGCCAGCAACAGTCCACTCCCCCATCACCGACTATGTCCCCTTTCGAGGGCGACGCACAAATCTGCCCCATGCATCTGCCAAGGGTACGGCAGGTGCGGGGCAGAGGTGTTCGCGAAGGCCGCACGAGTCGCTGCTGCGAGCGCTTCTCAGACTGCAGACACCTTCTTTCTTTCCCACTCCGGCGATAGGCTCCAACAGAAAGAGCAAAATACACAAGCTATGCCACTCTCGTCTACCGATTATTCCTCTGCCAGACGTCTGTCAAGCCGCGACGGCTTGTAGACAAAACATGACGCGTCAACCTTCAGCTGACACAGCAGGCGCACTGATAAGTGTATAGCTACGGTGGGAAACGGCGAGGCGACCTGCTGGCTTCGCCTCCCCGATTCACTGTGGCACTATGGAGGGAAGTCTTGCTGCGTACAGTTTGAAATACGATGCTCGCACAGGATGTCAAGGTGGCTTTTTAGTAAGTCGCCAGAGCCAATGAAAAAAAAAATGACACTCCCAGACTTTTCGTCCTCCACCAGGGAGAAAAAGAGGCAGCAATAGCTGGACATGTTTAGAAAAAAAAATTTCAAAATTTAGGTAGCTATTTACTAACCCAGAGTGCTAGCTAAAACTCTTTACTGAGCTCTTGTAAATAGGTAGTAAAAACCTACAATAGAGGGTTTACAAAAGTAGGTCTGGCAACAGTGACAGGCACGCTGACCTCGCCTAGGGTCCCTAAAAAGTATTTCTAGGGACCCTACCTCGCCTGACCCCGAGGTGGCGGCCATCTTTGGATCGCTTCGTCCGTCCGCTCCGTGTCCGGCCGTCAGTGCCCGCCGTTGTGTCCGTGCTTGTAACGTTGTCGCCAAGTGCACTGTGCGTGGAACGGATTTTCAATGTCAAGCGAAGTCCTTTCCTGGTCTAGGGACCTCTCTTTTGTCCCTGACGGTTTCTGCCAGCGACGGCTAGAGGCATATTTTGAGAGCCGAGGCGTGGTGTGATGCGTTATAGTGAAGTCTTTCCCCACATCTCTGCGTATTGCAATAATCCACTTCTTTCTCAAAGCCAGGTTGCTTGGGAAACCATGGAAGGAGACCTGCACAAATAATAAACAGGTTTTGTCAACAAGCACCACATTATAGCTGTGGATGCTATACTTTATAGCAATACTGGAAAATCTGATCACACGAACTCTTGCGCGAAGCAGGCATGGCGCGGTGATAGCTGATTTTTAAAATTCCTTATCATTTCAGCACAGTTCCCTTTTCCCGAGGCCGCCCATTTCAGCTCTTGCATATGAGGTTAAAGCTTGAAATGTCTACTAAAAGAGGAAATAAACAAGAAATCGTCATCTTTACAAAACCAACACTTTTCGGGTGGCTGTCAACTAAGAAACCATCATGGGATTCGAAAAAACCCACTAGAGTGAAACGCAAGCTTCGTTATTTTGTGGATCGCGCTGGCAAGTATTCATAGGCACAGACTACAAACCTGAGCTGCGCGCTCTGGACGCGTACCGGACTTCGCACGCGTCATCAGGCGATAACATCTTTTGAAACGGGCTGGATGTGAGCATGACGCTACACGTGTGATGCCTCATCTTTTCCTGCTTTACAGGATTTTGTAGCGTGAAACAGGCAGCTTGGGCGCCCTAGGCAACCTTTTTGCCATCTGCACAATGCACGGCCATTTCACACAATGGTTTGAAAACTAGCTTCGGTAATCATGCCCTTGTAATAAGTCAAATAGAGAATGGCGAATGCAATCCACGTACAAAAGGCTCCAACGGATCTATTCGAGCTTTAGCCTTCGTTACACATGTATTGCTCCTTCTCAAGTGTCATTTTCCATCTCAGCACAAGCTTTCGTGAAGTTCACAAGGCTCCATTGCACGCAAAACAACCTCGCTGTTTCAGGTGATCGCGATCGCGTTCTATGAGCTATCTGCCAGTCAGAGGTACATGCCGTAATGCCTGACATGCTGCAAGTGACACTTGTAAAGCCGATCAAGAATGCAAACGAACGGTCGTATACACACCTTGTTTCCGTGCGCGTCTACGACGCTGCGCTGGCTGCAGAAAGGCACGCAGCAACATGCTGGCATTCCGAATGGAGCTTGGTGCTAGCACCGACTGTTGTGATGCCAACAAATGACGCAATCACTTGCGGGAATTCCAATGAAGCTCGCTGTGCGTGCACGAGTTCCACGAGGGCTCACCTTGGCGCGTACTCTCCGGGTACAGTGAACTGTCCTCCGAGTATTCCGGGCGGCGCGGACGGACTGAACCAAACATGGCCGCCGTGCGCTGTTCATGTTTTTCTCACTAGATGGCGCTAACTTTTGTAAAGGGTCTATTATCAATGTTTTAAAACTCTGGTTACACCTTACTAACTTGCTGGCGACCGTTTACATAACCCTTGAGGAGTAACTTACAAAAGTTAAAGGGTCAGTCTACTGAATTTTATCGACCATATTTTCTTTGCGGCAACCGATAGCTCTTTACTCAAATTACCGTTTAGCCAGCTGTGGTGCCAAGAAGTGCGGTAGAATATTTTAAAATAGAATTTATTAATGTGGGAACACATCTGTATGAGATGGTAGTCTCATCTGGCAACCATCTGGATTTCCGCCGCGCGGCGACAAACATGGCGGCGCCCGTCGGAGCCGGACCTCTCGCTTCACTGAATTCTCGTTGTTGCTGCCTTTTTCAGTGCGTTCACTGGCCATAAATGGGGCGCCTGTCTTTCGCTTCGTCTCATCTCGCCTATAACAAAACATATAAGAGATAAATTTGCTTTATTTTAATAATTATAGCGACGATTCTGCCGCTCCTAGGCTTAAGTGGAGAGTCGGTTTGTTTACAGCAATGGTTCTCGTCCTGACGACCAGATGGCGCCACTATAGGCTGTTTATTTTTGCGTCTCTGCTAGCATACGCTGAACTAAAAGTGGGAATGTGCCTGCGTTTTGCGTACGTGTAACTATAAATATTCATGTGATTGACAGAAAAAGTGAGCGGTACGCCTTCTACAGTTTACTAGAACAAAACGTGCGTTGCTCTGACATTGGGGCATACAAATGGTACGTAGTATATTCACTTATGCTTCCACAAAAAAAGACTACCACTTTCTTGAACAAAATGAACGTTTGGGGTCGCCACCATGCTTTTTTACGCGACTTTTAACGCCGAAATAAAATATAAATTCCTGCCTAAACCGGGCGCAGACCCCTCGTTATTGATATTATAGGGTGCCAACTACCAGAATATGCCATTATTTATACACTCATCTCGGTGAGTAGACTGACCCTTTAAATGACAGAGGCAGTAGCTACTCTAAGCTATTTAAGCAGCGCAGCACATAATAGTACGCGGCTCTCACCACTGAAGAGGGTTGGAATGGACTGCTGACAACCACAGACAGAGAACAACAAGTGGCTCTCACTTAGTGGGCCCAGGTGCTCACTGCACGACTAGCAAGCTCTGGGCGCGCCATACTAAAGGCCAATACCCCATGTAAGGTACTCATCGTTAAGTACCGTCTTTGTCAAAAGTAACCAGGCTGCATGGTTTTGCTTCTAGCTTGTATAGAGGAGCCCTTGTGGCTTTCCTAAAGATCAAAAGGTGTTGGAAAGTAAGAAGACCCCCAGTCCTTACCTTGAACCACCATTTCAGCTTCAGGGAAGCTGTAAGGGCTTCACTGTACGAGCTAGAAGCAAACCATGCAGCCTGGTTACTTTTGACAGACTGTACATGTGGCACAGCTTCCATCGACTGCGAGGTCGGTTACGACCAGCAGCTTTTAGTTGTCCAGAACAACCCGGTCGTACATCTTCGTTTTGCGCACGCCTGGGAATGGATACTTCGGGGTGCACCGGATACGATGTGCCTCCGCGATTGTTATAGGGTCGCAGCGCGACCAGACACAGCCACACTCAACCATCTGAATTTTGAGCCTCGCGGGTATCTGCTGCCGCACACGTTGGCCATCTGATAACGCTCTCTGCGGTCGTCTTTGCGCCTGCCCTCCGCGTTGGAACTCGCGTCGGCTCGAGTGACGCTGTTGACAGTATCTCAGCATACAGTCGACTACGCACGCCTTTTGCCCTCCTCCTCTACCTTTCGGCTGTTAGCTCCTTCGCAAACGCGTTTACAAACAGACCCATTCTCGGTGGGAACCAAAACCGGTTACCGCCGCTAACAACGAAGGTTGCGAGGCAAAACTACGTTTCATACATAGCTGCCAAAGCTAGCGCGCCTCTTCGCGCTGCCCATGTCCGCGCCCAAAAAGCAAGTCGTCATATCTCGAACGAACGGGCGAGGAAATATGACTATGACAAAGCTCAAATACCGCGACTGACAATGTCCTTTACTTCGTTTTATTTCTTACCACGCTTCCGTCCAGCCCATCATCGAGGCATGCGGTGGAGTGATACACAGCTAGCACGCCTAATCGCGCTATATATGTACACGCCCGAAAAGTAGTTCACTATCAGTAAAAGTTATAACGAGAGCGTTCAAAAAGACTTTGAGAGCACTGCAGTCTACTGCATTGGAGAAATGCGAAAGCAAGTCATCCTGTCACGTGACTCTTTTGATGACATCAACTTTTTGCAAGTCGTCCTATGTCACGTGACACTTTGTTATGTTCAGCAAGTTTGTTATATCCGGTTTCTAGTTACGACATACTACGACACTTCGTTATATCCGGTATTACAAGTCATCCTATGCCACGTTGCAGTTCGTTATATCTGGTTTCTAGTTACGAAATACTTCGATACTTCTTATATTCAGTTTCTAGTTACGACATACTACGACATTCGTTAAATCCGGCCTTTATTAACTATCATTACGAAATACTATATCGGCAACAATTTTGTAACCTTTACCACACTTACCTCCTCAGGACTATGACTTCTCTCGACTTCCGGTGCCATGGTCTGCGCACAACTTCCGTTGACAGACTCTGCGGACAACCAGGACAACTTATCGTCTTCTGAGCCACACAATGCTTTCGCATTAATAATTGAACTCCTGCGTGCCTTCTCCATCATTTGCAATGCCAAGCATGTGTTTATACCTTTGCATGTTTTCTTCAAAACCCTCACCAAGGCTTCGTTCTAGAAGTACTACAAGTAACACGCGGCGGAGTGATATGCTTTTGCGGGCGCACTATTTGCGAGCCTCCGCAACGTTGCAGGCTTAGTGTCAAGCGAAGTATAGATGAGAATGTTTAAAGTGCGTGCGCATAGATGGAAGCAGACCGCTGAAGCAGCAGTTAGTCTTGCTGTTGGTCAGATCTCGCTGAGTGCTTGCTGCTGTCAGCGCCAGCAATCTGCGTTACGGTGTACGTTCACGCTAGAGCGTTCGCCTCGAAAAGCGAGCAGTATTCGCCGCCGTCCAAATACTGAAGCTCTCGCACTTCGTGACACCACGGCACACTGGCGCGCCCACGAGGTTTCGATATCTTACAAGGCAACGGGTTTTTTAAGTACTTGAGCGTATTCATGCCGTAAAAACCACGGCGCTGTGTATCGAACGAGGCGCCCTTCGCTGAAGAGGGTGATGACGCTGTGGCTGTGGTATACGTGTAACGGGCAAGGGCGTCCTCAGAATTTTTTTCAGGGGGGGGGCCCATTGGTTGTTGGCGCCGGAGGGGGGGGGGGGGGTATATTCGTAGCGAAAAGGCACTATTTGAGGAGTAAATTTATTTATTTATATATAAATAAAAAATAAGTAAAAAATACACACATGAAAGAAAATTACAAACAGCAAATTAAAGCGCGGCTAGGAGAGATACATTGGAGTTTATCAACAAAGAAACAATTAAAATTAATAAAAAATGCAAAAAGATACTATCACTTCGTGGAGAAGAGTGCTCAGTCTTGCTGCATACGGGTTCTCGACTCACCCGAATTGATGACCTCGGATTTTTCTGGCGAATTGCGTAATTACACGGGTGATAAATTCATTTCTGTGCTTCATTACACGCTCTCAGTGCACACTGATCATACACATTGATTGGAAAAACAGTTGAACGAGTACGTTGAAAACAAAAAATGACTATATATACAACAAAAACTTATTTACAAGATAAATGCACGCTCGCAGCTTCATACACCTCTCTCCATCTTGCTCGGGCATCCGCACAGTCAAGCAACCGCACACACACTGCTCGGTGCTCGCCGCTCGTCGTTTTCTCGTCCGCTGTCTTGGTTGTTCTCGCCTTCGTTGACAACCCGCCACTAAAAACACCTAAGCACAAACACAGAGGCGCGCACACGAGAAAGGGCTTACTTGCCACAATATCCCTGAATGCGCACTTTTGGGGTGAAAGGAACGCCGCGCTACTTCCGAGGGGAAGGGACACTCGCCACTTCGGTCGGAAAATTTGTTTTTGTGCTTTTATGGGGTTCAGAGCCCCAAAACGACTCAGGCTATGAGGGACGGAGTAGTACAGATTCCGGATAATGTCGACCACCTGGGTCTCTTTCCCATGCACTGACAGGCACAGTACATGGGCGCTGCTGTGATTTGAGGAACAGCCAGCGGTGACAGGCGAGCCAGGCAGGCGCCATCGGGCTGCGTTGACCAAAGGCGCTGGTTTTCGGAGGAGACGCAAGGAACGCTGGTGTGGGGGCGCCTCTGGAGACTGCGTCGTCGTGGACAAAAGCAGCTAATCCCCTTTGCCGAAGGTTCTGAAAGCGGCGCTTCTACCGAACTGCGCTCTCCCGTGGTTCGGAGGAGACAGCGAGCGGCGGCGGCGCCAACTCGTCGCCCGCTTGCCCCTGAGCAGCCCGACAAAGCAGGGGTGGACACGGCTGATTTGTCCTTCCCTCTTGAAGAATTCATCGGTGGCCGGCGTACGAACGACGAAGGCAAAAACAAGATGACCTGTGCACTGTCTGCCTCCGTGTCGCTATCTCTCTAGAGATCAAAGAAACAGACACCCATCTCAAGACGGCTCGAAACACATGCTCGCCGGTGCCGCTGCATGTCTGCAACAGGTCGCCCTGTAGCAGAGCTGACTGTGGCGTGGTTTGAAAACGGCGGAACGACGCGCGCTCGGACGTGGCATTTCGCAGATGTGAACCAAAGCGTGGAAGCGGGGCTGCTTTTACCCTTTCGGCTGAGCGCACCACCGCCCCTGGCGTGCGGCCATCACTTACGGTTCGAGTGAGTGATTTTCCAGGGGGGTGCAGCCGCCCCCCCTTGCCCCCCCCCCCCCCTCCGGACGCCCATGGTAACGGGTGGACCCAAACATGAACATTGCGGCGAAGGATGATGACGCTGTGGCTATGGTATTCGTAACGGGTGGACCCAAACATGACCATTGCGCCTTCGCCGTGGTTTTTACAAATACAAATACCTTTATTTTAATATCTAGGATGTTAGGGATGCACCCAAAAAGCCAATGACTGTCTGTTGCTGCTGCTTTTTTATTATGTAGGGATGCATCTCTTGGTCAAGCCAATGACTGGCTTGACCAAGAGATGCATCCCTACATAATAAAAAAGCAGCAGCAACAGAGTACGAACAACAGTAACAAAGGAGTGTCGTGCATATATCTAAACATTTCCTTGAAACCATTAGATTAGTGATAATAATAAAAATAACATGAAATAAGTGCTAAAACACTGAAAATGCGGAACAAATAACAATAATAAATAAGAACAATGAAAAAAAAAATTCTCCGCCAACACAGCCTCAGTGTTCGACTCAAGAGCGTCAGCCTCGGGACCTTCAAGTGTTTACATCGGTGTGCTCACCAAACGTGGAGAAGACCAAATCCAAACATCCGGGGATGTTTCCTTTCCGGAAACATTCCTTTTAAGACTCAAGCAGCGTCCTCTACAACATGGATTTTGCACGACTATTGCGATTTACAGCCACCTTCACTATATCCGGTATATTTCCTCGTTATATCAGTTAATGAATTTCATAAAAATGTGCGCCACAACACGACGAATATTTTGACACCATCCGGAACCGCCTGCGACAAACGGTTCAGCCGTGATGCCCGTCTGAAGGTCCTCGGAATACACGGTTTGAGGGCGGAGAGGTCGTCGTTGAGAATCCCACACATGCACGCTTTGGGCCTCATCTCAGTTAGTAATTTTATCCTCAGGAAAAGGCCAAGTCATTTGACACCACTTGGAACATTCTGCGTCAAGCGTGTGGCCCATGAATTTTGTGCAAATGGTGGTCCCGGGGGTCCCACTTCGATGGCCGCTATACTACCATATACGTAACGCATCGAAAGTATTCGCATCAATTGAGGCGCTACGCGCCCACTGTTGCTATGTGATGTAGTGTGTCACGTGGTTACTGTTTTGGTCAATTTGATCTTCACTGCAGACAGACGCGTCCTTGAGAAACGTAAATAGTAAGAGCTAACGCTTTAAAAAAAAAAAACTGGAGAAAGTGCGCAGCCGGCGAAACTGTACCATCTTGCCCTCAGGACTTACTGCGCAAATTAAGATGGCTAGGGACTATGAAATAAAGCATCGGACGGCCGTAATTCGTGCGAAAAAATGGCACAAAGCAGACGTGCGTCGTTGTTACGTGTTGGGTAATAATTAATTTGGCGCTGTAAGTTAGCTAGATCATCACAGACAGGGTCGTTATGTTTCCGTTTTCTTTCGTAGCATTTATTTGGCAATAAATTATAGTGGTCATTAAGTGGCGTTATTTTCAGTGATGTGAAAATGGTTAAGTACGAGCCTTAAAGGGGACATCTGTAGCGATACGAAGGTCCCTTTTCCATATTTTCTGCAATTGATCTTTGTTTGCCCGTGGTATCGCATCGCGATTGAGAAATGTTATGCCCAAGACAGTTAATAACTTTCAAGAGATGCTTTTTGAGTTAGAACAGCACGGTTTACGGCACAGCAATGCAAGAGGGGAAGTGCATCAGAATACAGCTAAGACGCGTTTACTAGAAGGCCGGTGAGCTATTACTAAATAGTTAACTTCTTATCTATTACAGTTAGACTCTTCCTCTAATAAGAAGCTTGTAGCCCGCCGTAAGTAATGTCGATATTAGTTTTCAGATTTCTTGAGAATGCCATTCTTGTCGCCACTGCAGCGTTAGGAATTTTGAGGCTACACACGGGTGAAACCGAAACTAAGCGGCCGGAGAGTGCAAGCCACGCCTACGACCTTGCGTCACAGAGCAGCGCGCCGTCACGTGCTGTCTGCCCGCTCGCCGCTCTCACCCGAGGGATGGGAGTGGACATGACACACGAACCGATGTGTGACGCGCGCTCGTGGGCGTGGTTTGCGCTCTCTCCGGCCGCGTAGTTGGCTTCACCTATGCGCGGCCTCAACACAGTGGCTGGCAGCCTTCGTAGCGCATAAGCAGACGCTTTTTACGATGAATGTGTGTTGAGTTAGAAAGAAAGAGAAATAGGGGAGAAACTTTATTTCCTTTATGTTCAGACTGCGGTGAGAGGTACTTTTTCATGAGGAGTCATTGGCGGGTGCTTTAAGCTATGTTTAGTTTCCACCTGTCACAGTACTAATGCAGCACGCTCCAGTTATCTGCGCCGGACATGCTGTCCAGTGGTGCAAGCAGGCATGACCGGCCAGGGCGACCTACACATCTAGGCTCGCCATCCGCATGGCAAATCGTTTAACAACGACCGCATCACCGGCACAGAATCTAGAAGGCCGAAGGATTCCTCGTCACATAGATATACCTATACTACAGCGGGCACGCAAGCAGTGCCTCGAACAGTAGTGCTCTCACGTTGCGCTTTTAGAGACTGCAGGCCTACGAATGGCGCGGGTTTCTTTATATACAAGAAGAGTGCGATGATGTTTTATCGCTCGTGTTCCAGTTGCAGCTGGTGATTAATAGTTTCGCGTCCTCAACTTACACTCTGGCTTTCACCTCTGATGGTCTGCAGAGGAAAATCGTGGTCGTCGATCCAAGAGCGAAACGATGATTTTGACAGTTTGGTAAAGGTAGCAATTTATTCCACTTTGGGACATAACCGGTTACATCCATCTGGTGCTAAATAACGCAAAAATTATAACTTCCAGAAAAGATTTCTGCCCTGCTGCGGTACTTAGCCACGAAAATGCGGCGCACGTCATTGCGCGATGGCATCCTTCCGCTGGCTCCCACTGAGAGGGAGCGGCACGCGCCGTGCATCTCGTACATTCCCGTGTCAAAGGGACGCGCCAGTCTGTACGCGACTTTGTACTTCGACCCGGACATCGCCACGCGCGGACAAACACGGGCCACACGACTGGAATGGCAAGCGTGCCTCTTCGATAGGCCGTATGCTCACCGAAACCGGGTTCACCACCCAGTCAGGGTTTGAAGTATACTTGTCGTATGTTCGGCTACGCCCCTCCCTCCTCTTTCCTGCAGTTTTCGTTGCGCAGTTTTTGTTCACTTTATTTCTTTCTTTTTCGTTAAACAAGCTTCCTCTTTTTTGTCATTGTTCGCCCGACTATTTTTGTCGGGTGCTATCGGACAGCCAGTGTGTCCGCAATCAGCAACAGATTTCGGTTTGGAATGTTATTGCCCTGGGGAAATGAGAACAAGGCAGCTAAGATCTAGCTCATTCCGTGCATTGTTTTGAAGCACTGTGAACTAGCGCCCACGTGACTCATTTGTACTGTCACCGACGACGACCGCTCTGCGAGCTTATCGAGAGAGAATTCGTGCAGGATGGTATCGGACGTTAATGAACTGTGACTCCCACTTTTAAAAACGTTGCAACGGCACCCCGTCCATCCCTAACGCAACGTTTTGAAAGGCCGCCTAAACTTACTGCCGCTTTCCATCTAACGCACTGAATGCAATAAGCCGTTGTCGGCTGTTGGTACACTGCGAATGGTAAATGCAAGGCCGATACCACTGGCAACTATACACGCAGGCACATTTCCAAGTGACTTATCAAACCGGGCCGCAAGCGACGTCACTTGATTAAACTGCAATCTACAGACTGCTTTTATACGCTACAGCATAAAGCTATTCCATGGCGTTTTTTTTGTTACGTGTGTGAATGTAACGAAGGTGTTTGATTATGCCAGATACTTAGGTCAATAAAGCATGCGAGTACACATGCGTCAGGACATATTTTCGTGGATTTGGCAAGCAACTCTTCGTTGTCTTTTTTTTTTTTGTCCCTCTCTCTCTCGGGATTTCCTCTCATCTAGGCACTGTTCGCGTGCTGGTTGCTCTTGAGGCAGATCCAGCCCAGCGCAACAAAACTTAAAGTCAAGGGGGTGGCGGGCCATAATCACCCCTTATAATTTTTCCGGGAGGACCCCCGTCCCCATCTCCCCTCTTCTCCTCCCCCCGTCCTGTCACCAGAATATAAACACCATAGAAGCCAGACAGCGTTTTAGCTCGTGTGTTTGACAGCTGCGGCAGTAAATACACGTGAAGAGCAAACGGTAGACGCTTTACAGCGCGAAAGCATGGGCGTCGCCATATTTCGTCACGTGAGCTTTCCGCCATTGCCGGCCTTCGGGCCTTCTGGTTGCGACAGCTTCGGCGCTCTTTCGCTCTACTTCTACTTCTTCTACTACTACTACCTCTACTACTACTACTAGCGATACTTCTTCAACTACGACGTACTACTACTACTACTACTACTATGTACTACTACTGCTACTACTATGTACTCCTACTAGTACTACTATTAAAAAAACAGCAGTTGTTAACAGTGGGCCGCGGTGCGCGGCTTTCTGTATTACTCTGCTAGCTAGCAACAAAAGTAAACGAAATCAACTTTTTAAACGTTGACTTTATATACAAGCTAGGTTCGAAACTCTAGAGCTTAGAACTTTTTCTTGTGCTTAGCTTATTGTTTAAATAAGAAGGAAAGTTTTAACAAACGAATACTTTCAGTCGTGGAGAAATTCTGTGCAGTGGTCTTGAATGTAGGCGGAGCTTAACTGCAGACAAGTTGTGTCCGACTATATACTGCTACTTCTACTACTACTTCTACTACAAGCCGCCGCGGTGTCTCAGGCGTTATGGTGCTCGGCTGCTGACCCGAAAGACGGGGATTTGGTCCCGGCCGCGGAGGGTCGCATTTCGGTGGAGGTGAAATGCTAGAGGCCCGTGTACTGTGCGATGTCAGTGCATGTTAAAAAACCCCAGATGTTCGAAATTATCCAGAGTCCTTTACTACGGTTACCCTCAAAGTTGGAGTCGCTTTGGGCTTTGGGTTGTTAACCCCCATAAAACCATAAACTGCTACTTTTATTATTTCCACTACTATCGCATCTACTTCTTCTACTACTGAGCCGCCGTGGTAACTCAGTGGTTATGGTGCTCGGCTGCTGACCCAAAAGACGCGGGTTCGATCCCGGCCGCGGCGGTTGAATTTCTATGGAGGCGAAATTCTAGAGGCTCGTGTACTGTGCGATGTCAGTGCACGTTAAAGAACACCAGGCGGTCGAAATTTCCGGATCCCTTCCCTACGGCGTTTCTCATAGCCTGAGTCGCTTTGGAACGTAAACCCTATAAACCAAACCAAACCTACTTCTACTACTACTGCTTCTACTACTACTACTATTACTTCTACTAATACCTCCCCTAATATTACTTCTACTCCTTCTACTGTACGCATTCCACTCATACTCCTACTGCTAATTCTTCCACTTCTGATTTTACTACTTGTACTGCTACTTCTTTTACTTCTGCAACTACTTCTACTCCTTCTACCTCTACTTCTACTTGTGCTTCTACTTCCACTTCTGGGCATCATTGGAAGCACAGAAGCTCAGAGTACAATATTACATGAACGCTTGAGAAAACTGGATGATGATAGATGGGCAGCTAAGATATCGAAATACTTATACAGAACTAACAAAAGTGAGTGAACAACTTTTAATGTCCAACAGAAAAGGAGACCCCCCCCCCCGGCGCTAAGGCCAAGGGGACAGGGGGCGCCGCCTAGACGCAGGCCGGGAGGTCTTGCTCCCTGGCGGCGCCTTCGGCCTGTCGGACGAGGAGGAGCTGGAGCTCAGGGTCCGGGCTTCGCAGTAGGGCCTCCCAGATTTCTTTATTATCTATATTATATGCCATCCCGGGAGAATGGGGGCATTCTCAAATTATGTGGTCGAGGGACCCTCTCAAAACTCAAGGACGGATAAATAGAGTTGCAACCGACAGGTAGAAAATGCGGAAGAACTGGATTAATTCAATGAGAAAAAGCATACCGTAGAAGTATATACATGCGGGAAAAAAGAGAGCGTGGTAGCAACTGCCACCACCCCGTTTAGAAGGGGACGCTCCAAACTTCCACCCCTCCATCCAACGCCAGACGGAAACCACAAGCCTATTGCAGATCCAAGCGACTAGCTTTCCTCTATTTGCTTCGACTTGTTGTGACCTTTTCCAACGTACGTCTTATGGAACATAGACGAACTTTACATGTGGTACACATACCCCC